>NC_044929.1:6457755-6511268 GCF_003576645.1 Ipomoea triloba
TTAAAAAAATGAAAATTTCAACAATCAAATTACTATATGATATATATTATAGTATTTAAAAAAATATTACTATATTATGTTAATGTACGTAACTAAATTCCTCTCATTATAATATTCAAAAAAAAAATCAAACAATCAAATTACTATATGATGTATATTATAGTATTAAAAAAATATTACTATATTATGTTAATGTACATAACTAAATTCCTCTCATGATAATATTCAAAAAAAAAATAAAAATTTCAACAATCAAATTACTATATGGTGTATATTATAGTGTTAAAAAAATATTACTATATTATGTTAATGTACGTAATTAAATTCCTCTCATGATAATATTAAAAAAATGAAAATTTCAACAATCAAATTACTATATGGTGTATATTATAGTGTTAAAAAAATATTACTATATTACGTTAATGTACGTAATTAAATTCTTCTCATCATAATACTCAAACAAAATAAAAATTCCAACAATCAAATTACAATATGATGTATATTATAGTATTCCAAAAAATATTAATATATTATGTTAATGTACATAATTAAATTTCTCTCATGATAATATTCACACAAAAAAACAATTTACAACAATCAAATTACTATATGATGTATATTATAGTATTCCAAAATAGATATGTCAAATTTAATTTATTCTAATAAGATAAAATTTAAATCTTCTATTCAATTTAATATTTTTGTATTATAGATATTTTTAATTTTATTTGTTTTATTTTTTGAATTTTAATTAAAATTTATTAAAATTAAAATAATTTAATTTGATTCATATATATATATATTATATATATAGAATCATTGTTGCATGTCAAAAGTTCAACCAAAAAAAATTATTGCATGTCAATTTGTTTACTTCATCTAACTTTTAAAAATAACTACAATATTATTACTACTATATATAAATTTCTTCCTACATAAATGATGTTGGTTTTCAAANTACTATATATAAATTTCTTCCTACATAAATGATGTTGGTTTTCAAAGTTTAAAAATGTGAAAGGTATAATATATCATTATTATGATTTTATCTCTCTACTAATAACAAATATAAGTATTATTGCATTAATTTAAAAGTTTTATAGTCAAATGCTGTGAACAAATTTTATAAAATACCATAAATTATAAAAATTTACAAATCTAAAATAATAGTTATTATTTAAATATTATGAGCTCAAAACAAATTAAATTACGTTAATAACATAACTGAAGAAAAACTAACATAATAATGAACTAATTGAACTAACTTACATTTGCGGAGTTTGAAAAAAATATAATGTTATTGGGTAAATGTCTCACATTTAAATATAATTTTATTAAATTTTGTTGGAATTCACATATTTAAGAATCATGCATCATCTCGAGATCTATCAATTTAAAACGAATAAGAATAAGAGATTTATTTTTTTGAATACAAGGCTCAATCTCATGACCTCCCATACGGGAGAGTCACTACATGTCATCTGAGCACAAGATGCATGACAAGAACATTAGGTAATAGAACTAAAAGAAAAAGAGATAATAGAACTAAAAGAAATAAACTTTCAAATAAATTAGTTAAAAACATATCATAGATCTACAAATCTTGAACCACAAAGTCTATTGTGGACCTATTATTTAAATAATGATCTAGAGATGTTTTGATTGTGCTACATTTACGGGTTGAAAAATATTTAGAAACAAAACTAAATGGTTTCTAGACATCTATTACTATTTATGATAACAAACAAAAGCTTAAGGAAAAAACTTGTGTGTGACTGTCTCATGGTCTCAATCCGTGAGACGGGTTGGATCTTTAACTAACAAGGTCAAAGATCTGACCTATTAATCAAAGATCTGGCCTGTTTAACGAATTGAGACCCGTGAGACGGTCTCACACAAGTGTTACTCAAAGTTTAAAATATTACCAAAGTAGATTTTGATACAAAACTCATATATCAATGTAAAATTTTAAAATAAGAATGGTTTTTCATGCAAGGAAAAACAATTATATAATATCTATCAATATCTATATAATAAAAAAATTATTAATTTCTCTTTTTATCAATTTTTGTAGACATATTATATTTATAGTATTTTGTACAATATAAAAATATATATACATTTTTTTTTATGGAATTGTGATTATTGCCATAATTATACACGTTAATTACTAGAATGAATATTTATTAAAAAATTATTTTAAATTATGTCTAAACTCATATTCTTAATTAAAAATTCAAAAATATTTAAAAATTTGTCTAAATATATAATATAGTTAGGGACTACATTAATCTATATAGATTTAAAAATTAAATTCTTTTAATTTGTAAATGTAATTTTCTTAAGTATAATTAATTTAATATAAAATATAATTAAAAATAAAATTATAAAATTAACAAAATGTGTATTCATGAATATTTAAATTTATAAAAATGCATACATACATATACTTATGCATTATATTAATCATACAAAATAAAAATTCTATTTGTCAGTTTATAAATTTAATTATTTTAATTATAATATATCAATATAAATTATAATTATAGAAATTATATTATAGAATTTACATATATACATATTAATAAATATTATTTGTATATACACTGTATTACACAATCACATATGCAAAATTTAAATTTTACATTTTTTAATTTCTAAGTATAATTTCTTAGTTACTAATCATATTGTTAGAATTATAATATATATGAAATAAGATTAGGAATAATTCAATTTAATAATGTAAATTTTTCTCTATAAATTTATATAAATATGTATATGATTAGAGATTACATTAATCATACAAAATTTTAATTTTGTATGTTATGATAATAGATACTTGACCAAATATACAAAAATTCAACTATATTATTATATTGTACATTATAATATATTTGTATTTTTAAATTTTATTATTTAAATTTATAATAACAAAATTTTTTCCGTGCAGCGCACGGGTAAAACACTAGTATCAATCATAGTGCTAATATTTCCTGTATTTGGCCAGGACACTGTAAAAAGAAAAACTTCAGATAAAAATTGAATACCAATAAATGCAACTATAGCAGGTCATAGATCTCCCCCTCCCCCCACCCTCACAAAAAAAGTGTTCAACGACCTTTATGGATTTAATTAACCGGGGTGTCCCGAATTATTAAATCCAATAATTAAGAACGAATAACAGATATGAAAATGTAATAGCAAAATGATAATGCCATAAGTCACGGAGACAAATTATATTGATAATTCGTGTTAGGACGAATACAAGAAGTATGTAGTACAGTGCTATTACAAAGTATGATGAAGGTGTCTTGTAATGCTAAGACAATGGCCTTTTATACAAGGAAATCCCAACCAAATTGGGCTAAATTCGCGGAGGGCCACAAGACTAAGTCGAGGCCCATGTAGTGGGCCTGCGAGACTAAGTCAAGGCCCATCATTGTGGGCCTCGAGTTATGCACTTCCGAACCCCGGGTCTCCATTATATTGGGCCATTTCTAATATATCCATCATCAGTCCCCCACTCTCTGAGCTGCGAGAAGTCGTCAGCGAAAGAGAGTAAACGTCCGGCCCAATCGAAGCCACTCGGGGCGCTATGCTTGGATGAATGCTTCCGGTCTACTTGAACGAAAGTACTTTGTTTGCTTACAGACCTTTTAAGCCTACACCACCAGCCTTGCGATTTAAGTCCTCTCCGTCCGAGCAACGCGGGGTTGCTTAGATTTTTGCTCGCATAATGTTGTATATATATTTTTGTTTTTTTTGTTTTGTGTTTGTATTTTCTTTCTTTTGCTTTTTCGCGTTGGCGTTAGACCAAGGTACCTCAACCCTCAGCCCTTAGCACACCCGTTCGATGGTAGGCGAGATTAATCCTCAGAGGTTAAATCCCGTACCCTCACTAGGGTGTAAGTCGTTCTAAGTCGAGACCATTTGGTCTTACGCCTAGAGACTCTTCCGTTCGGCGATAGGGAGGTCGGGCCCCGTATCGCCCCTAGGGTGTTTAGTCGTCCTAAGTCGAGGCCATTTGGCCTTGCGTCTAGGGACTCTTCCGTTTGGCAATAATCAAGGTCGGACCTCGTATCGCCCCTAGGGAGTTTAGTCATTTTAAGCCGAAACCTTTGGCTTATAGACTTAAAGACTTGCCCGTTTGGCGATAGGCAAGGTCGGACCTCGTATCGCCCTTAGGGAATTAGCCGCTTAAATGAGGTGGGCTAAGAATCGTGATCGCCGAGAGGTCGGTTGTTTGAGAGGTCGGCCAAGGCTGGCTTCTCTCATCTCTCCTTCGAATAGTAGTAAAATAAGTATATAACGAAATTTTGCTACTTTATTTTGAGAAAAAATAAAGTCAAAGGGGTCGGACCACCTTAAATGCAATAAGCCAATAATAGACTTTCTGTTAGGTAGTGAGCGGGGGCCCATACCACCACTAGAGAATGCCAAGGTCAGGGCCGGCGCGCACGACCGTGACCATGGATTGCTTACTCTGCCTAGAGTTAGGTGAGGTCGGACCTCACAACGCCACGGGGGAGAATAAAAAATAATAATAATAATAACTATTATTATTATTATTATTATTATTATTATTATTATTATTATAAAAATGATAATAATAATAATAATAGCCATGATAAGGAAAAATAACAAAATCAATGTTTTGTTTCACTTTCTGCTTTACCCCACAGGCAGATTCCTTTTGATCCTGCATTTTATGATCTCAAGAAATCTTAGGGCTCCATGCATTTACCAGCCTCCCTAGGATCCGGTTTGAATGAGGATACCACTTATCTACTTCGAGGACCTTGCATGGAGTGCCATCAAGGTTAAACTTCTGCCCATTAAGCCGTTTACTTGACACCATCTCCACCAAATTAAGACTGTTGTCAGCAACAAATAGAATTCCGATCCCTTGGGACATTCAGCGGAACAAACAGGAGTGGCATGTATGTGTAGAAGGCCGAAAGGAGATGGATGTGTAGGAAAGACTATGCCCTGCAAGTTTCTAATAGCCAAGGGCTATGACTCAGTGCAATTACATCTGCATCAAGAGAGTCACTTACTGGAACAAAAAAAGTTGGGGTACGGTCATGCTTATGCGACGAGCTGCAATTAATAGATGATGAATAGGAAGACACTCTGCTGCATGCATGTGCTGCACTTAAACATGTTCCAAGATGAATGATCAGTGTTCAATTCCCATGACCCGGTTGCTAACAAGTATTTGCATAATAATGGTTTTTACGGAGCTGCGATTACGCTAGAGCCTTCCTGGAGAACCCGACTTAGTCTTGCCTCCTTAGCTGCTGATACTATCGCAGATTCTCACCATCTTCGGGGTGCCGCCTCCGTGGTGATAAGAATAAATATACGCACTGCATGCTTCATCTAATCATCACCCATTTTGCCTAAGCCGTGGACTAAGCCGTGTTTGAAGTAACATAATGCACAGCCACGATGGAGAGATCAAATTAAAGCACTCACATAGATTTTCTTGATAATTAGAAAATCTATATTATGAGACCACTATCTCAGCTCCAAACCCCCCCCCTATAATAAATAATATAATTTGGAGTTCCCCACATCGCACAGCAATCCATCGATTAACATGATTGTAACTTTTGAGAAACATATATAACATTATATATATGCATACCCACATGTTAGAATTGCATGCATGCGTACGTGTATGTTCCATCTTGATCTCCTCCTGGAAAACATCGATCTCTTCTGGATCAATTTATGGAGCATCCAAAACGAGCTATGAAGTAGCTCATCACAGAGAATTTGGCTTGTGAACGCGCAAATGACAGCATTAAGATCGATTGCATGCCCCCTGGTATATTAGGACATACCAGATTGACAAACTAAAGCCTACAATGTTGTTCATCGTTTCCTGTAGCCTTCTCATCTGTAACCTCAGCGATTGAACCATTGGCCCTTTTCTAAAAACGAATTCACCAATTTCTTCACATGGAAGAGAATAATAATCAGAAACCAGAAAATTGTCATCCTGAGTGTGTGTTCTTTGATCTTGGTTGGCAACTCTTGCTGTGGCTACTGCGATCGGCAATCACGAATCCAGCGAGGCTGCCAGCGATGGTTTTACTACCTCCCAGAAAGCCAAGTAACAGTCTACTACTGTACTCACAAACAAACTTGTATTAACAGCCTCTCTAAATCACATGATGCGAACTCAACAAATCAAAATTAAATGAGCTCATTCAAGTTGCTTTCAACGTCACCATTGATGACAACCCCAGCATTCAAGTTGCGAAAGTTCTACAGTAAGGCATTTTATCAAGCCTTAACCTGACAGCGCCGTTCATCAAAGTTTTGGAACCCGACTGTATGAGCGAGCTTTAACCCTGAGCCTCGCTACAAACTCATTTTTGTCCGATCCAGAGAATTCGCATGTAGAGCGTCCAGATCGCACGACGAAGAAGACGAGCAACGTAATAGGCTGGTCGCGTCATCAGCAGCAACGGAGTAGTGGGCCCGCCGGCGGGAGTCACCGATTCTTCAGAAGTTGTCGTCGATGCATGACTCGGCATCCGATCCACAACCGCCACTGAGCCTATTTCTCTGATCCATCCTGGATTTACGGTTCTGAGAATATATCCATGAGTGCACCAGTTCAAAATGACCGGCAGACCTGAGCGAAATTCAGGATGACGGCGGAGAAATCGGGTTCCGACCCATCCAGCTTGCAGAACTGTGAAACGATCGAGACCCTCTATCTGGTCTTGCCACTCCCATTTTTCAGCGTTAGTTTCTCTTTTCCTCTATTGTCCCTAGTGGCGTGCCAACGGTGGCCGCGGGAGTATCCATATCTATATCTTGGTGGTGGTGGTCGCGACTCTCGTCTTGAAGTCCGGGGAAGGCGAAAATCCTTCGAAACGGATCGTGATCTTCTTGATATTTTCCATTTTCCATCTGCGTGTTCGCTCTGGTGCACGGGAGATCGAGGGGGCGTTGGGGTTTGTGATGCCGCTGCAACAGTGAATCGCATCCGCGACCTTCAATGAAGACTGAAAAAATTTTCGTGTAGGATTTTCATGCCCGCGACCAGCCGCGGGTTTTATGATCGTGGTGATGGAGATCTGTAGGTGTGGAGGAATTCTGGTGGCCGGCTTTCTTTCGTCTTCCACCAATGTCTGAAATGGAAGCCATGCCAACATGCACGGTGGATGTCCTGATCTACGACATACAGGGCTTTAGTTCAATGCGATGGTGCAATGTAGCCGGAATGCATGTGATCATCGGAATGGGCACTGCTGAAGTGTTGTTTCGTAGGATAAGTAGATCCAAAGAGGATGCTCGAGCTGGTATGTCGAGCTCTAAACAAAAGCACCAATGATGAATTTAATTAACCGGGGTGTCCAGAATTATTAAATCCAATAATTAAGAATAACTGATATGAAAATGTAATAGCAAAATGATAATGCCATAAGTCACGGAGACAAATTATATTGATAATTCATGTTAGGACGAATACAAGAAGTGTGTAGTACAGTGCTATTACAAAGTATGATGAAGGTGTCTTGTAATGCTAAGACAATGGCCTTTTATACAAGGAAATCCCAACCAAATTGGACTAAATTCGCGGAGGGCCACAAGACTAAGTCGAGGCCCATGTAATGGGCCCGCGAGACTAAGTCAAGGCCCATCATTGTGGGCCTCGAGTTATGCACTTCCGAACCCCGGGTCTCCATTATATTGGGTCATTTCTAATATATCCATCAGACCTAATGGTGTACAGAATAAATTCATAATGGAAAATCTAACCTTAGCTGTATTTCCAACACTCTTCATCTGACATGCAATAGTTACTTGCAATCCATTATAAGTGAATCACAATAGCATCCCTGCAAATATGAGATTTTCCATCATATCGAACAACCAGCAAGAAGAACAAATTAAATAAATAAAATGCAAGAACCAATAACAATGAAGCTTTACATTGACCACAGAAAGATACACAGTTGGCATTTGAAGATGCTGAAAGAAAACGGAAAGCCATACCAGGAGAATTATTACTCCAAGAACAAACCTAATAGGAAATGAGAACTTAAAAATACAATAGAATACAAGAAATAGAAAAATATAAGCATTGAACTTTCCTATCTTCTATACACAAGCATGTAATTGCATAAGAAAAGAAATGCAAAACTTGAGAAATAGCAAACCCTCAAATCAACATATCTTCATTCTATATACAAATGTATGTTCTGTCTATGCAAACACATAATGCTATCACACAGAATTCAAGCAATCAGTATTATCAAGAGACAGCTACCCAAATTAATACTTCAAGAATTAAAGAATCAATGGATACATGAGTATACAAAAAATTGGAAAATTCAAAGAAAGCAAGAGTGATCTCTACTTGGATCTTGCTCTTCTCTTATGTAATCACTCTCACTTTCTCTAAAATCCAATTTTCTCTTCCGTTTAATATACTTGAAAAATAAAGATAAACTTAGTAACTTTGTCTAACAAATAAATTGGTCCAATTTGAAAATCACAATCCTATTTGTGAAATGAAAGCACTTCCCCATAAATGCAGCAAAGTTGGAAACACTATTCAACACACTATAAATAAACCTTAGCTAGGTAAATTTGCAAAGAAGAAACCTTTGCTAAGAGCAACACTATTTCACAATCATACACACTGCAGACACTGTCAAAATCACAATCCTATTCAACAATCATAATTCATACACACTGTTAAAACTTAAAAACACAATACACCAATTTCACCTCTAATCTATTTGAAAAATATATATATATATATATAAAATTTAAAAACACATGAAAATATTGAGTCAATTAATCAAAATATCAAATGCTATACCAAGTTGAGAGTCATGACAGCATAACTCCGTGAGGCTACTTCATTGGGCGAGAGAGGTGCCGGTAGGGGTGAGCAAATGGCTGGTCAGTTACATAACTGACCGAAGTAAATGACGGTTATGTCAGTTACCCAAAAACCGAACAATTACACTAGTTAAAAACTTAATACATACAATGATACAAACGCAGTAACACACTGTTTGAAAATTTACACACTGAGACTCCAGAATTAATTTTCTCAAACACAGTGATACAAACACAGTGGTTATTTCTCATAAATTCACATAAAATATTAATCAACAATTAAAGAAAACTTAAAAATTTTAAACACATAACACAGTATCGGAATTAATTTTCAAATACTAACAACAGAGTCCAGTCCAGTGAGCGATTTTGTATGGAGTGAACCGTGGAATCGTTATACCATGCACCACGGTGCACATAGCAATGTCCACCACATACCTCGATGTTAGTGGAGGAGGACGCGAATGATTCCAGGGAATTCATTATTTATAATACACATAATCATTATCTAAAATACACAGAATGTTTGCCAATAATACACAAAATGTTTGCCCATAATACACAGAATATTGACACAAAATACACAGATGTTAATGGATGCGGACGCGAATGACTCTAGTGAATTCATTATCTATAATACACATAATCATTATTTAGAATACACAGAACGGTTTCCTAGAATACACAGAATAATTGTCTGAAATACACAGAATATTAACATAAATACAGAGATCGGCCGAAACGAGAAACGTGATTTCCAAAAAAACGCACGGTTAATTTACAATGCTCAAAACGACGTCGTTTACGTACGTGGTGCACGGTATAATTTGCCGTGTGGCTGTGGAGTGTGGAGTGGAGAACCGGGCCCAATTACTAGGTAACCTTTAAAATGACTTTTGGAAAATATTTTCCGAGTTTTCGGTGTTTGGCAACGTCTGAAAATGCAGTTAACGGAAAATATTTTCCGTTGACCAAGGAAAATCAGTTCATTTTTCTGGAAAATGACTTACAGAATTTTTTTCTGTAAGTCATTTTTCAGAATTGTCAAAATGATCGTTCTGCATGTTCTCGACCAAAACCAACACATATCATATGTCACCCATGACCAAAAATGGACCAATATGTGGGAAACCGATAGTAATCGTCGAAAATCGGCGGACACAGTACAGGTTTCCGACAAAAACCTATTGTTTTACGTTTTTTTTTTAATTTTTGAGTTTTTAATTCTATTTTTAATAAATAATATTATTATAATTTTTATATTTTAAAACGTTTTTTTATTTTTTTATTTTTTTTATTTTCTAATTTTTCTATTTTTATTTCTCAGTTTACCCTTCTTTGTTTTATCATATTTAAAAAAAAACTTGTTTACTGACACTTATTTTTTAAAATTTATTTTTTAAATTAACACAAATTTAATTTTGAGTGATTTGTAGACTTTATATTTAAAATAATAAGTCAACTGCAGAATTTAAATTTATTGACTGTCGGGAAGCCGGATAAATAATAAGTCGATCGCTGTGAAGCGGGACAGATACATGTCGTTCGCTGAGAAGCAGAATAGATAATAAGGCGACCGCTGAGAAGCAGGATAGATGATAAGTTGTCCATTGAGAAGCGAGATAAATAATAAGTCGATCGCTGAGAAGCGGGATAGATGATAAGTCGACCGCTAAGAAGTGGGATAGATAATAAGTCGACCGTTGAGAAGCGGGATAGATGATAAGTCGACCGCTGAGAAACGGGATAGATGATAAATCAACCGCTAAGAAGCGGGATAAATGATAAGTCGACCGTTGAGAAGCAGGATAGATAATAAGTCGATCGCTGAGAAGCAGGATAAATGAAAAGTCGATCGTTGTGAAGCAGGACAGATACATGTCGTCCGGTGAGAAGCGGAATAGATAATAAGTTGTCCACTAAGAAGTAGGATAGATAATAAGTCGACCGCTGAGAAGTGGGATAGATGTTAAGTCGACCGCTGAGAAGCGGGATATATGATAAGTTCACCGTTGAGAAGCGGGATAGATAATATGTCGACCGCTGAGAAGCGGGGTAGATGATAAGTCGACCGTTGAGAAGCGGGATAGATGATAAGTCGATCGTTGAGAAGCGGGATAGATGATAAGTCGACCCCTAAGAAGCGGGATAAATGATAAGTCGACCGTTGAGAAGCGTGATAGATAATAAGTCAACCGCTGAAAACGGGATAGATGATAAGTCGACCGCTGGAAAGTGGGATAGATGTTAAGGTTGTGGGTTGTCTGCTACCTCATGCTAGCACCACGTACCTTTTTCAAGGCCAAGGGACCTTTTATATCCATTTTTTTATTGCACGTCGGGTTGCATACATTTCCCTACATGCCCATGTGGATAGGGGTATTTGCCAAGTTTTTAGGGATCGCGTCCTGTTGACTCGAAAACACCGCCTTCTAGGGTTGTGGGATTCCTGCTGCCTCATGCTAGCTCCACGTACCTTTCTTTACATCTCTTTTTTGTCTTTTTTTTTTTGATTGCACGTTGGGTTGCGTACCTTTCCCTGCATGCCCAGGTGGATAGGGGTATTCGCCGAGTTCTTAGGGATTGCGTCCCGTTGACTCGGAAACACTGCTTTTTAGAGTTATGGGCTGCCTGTTGTCTCATGCTAGCTCCACACACCTTTCTTTATATCTCTTTTTTTCTTTTTCTTTTTTTTTTTGATTGCAGGCTAGGTTGCGTACCTTTCCCTGCATGTCCAGGTGGATAGGGGTATTCGCCGAGTTTTTAGGGATCACATCCCGTTGACTAGGAAATACTACCTTTTAAGGTTGTGAGCTGCTTGCTGCCTCATGCTAGCGCCACATAACCTCTTTTTTTTTAATTTAATTTTATTTTTTTATTGCATGCTAGGTTGCGTAACTTTCCTTGCATGCCTAGGTGGAGATATGTATAAAATGAAGTTGAAAATTGCTTTATTACATCAACAGGCTACCTATCCAGCCTGCGAGCCCATTTCAATGCTATTGTTTACTGTTGTGTATCCTGTATTGATCGTAGAGCTTCAAAATCGCGTCGGGACCACTCATACTGTGTGTAGGTTCACTACCGCGTCCATTTTTTGGTAACTTGCTTAGCCTGCAACTCCAACAAAAAATATACGTTAATAGTTATTTCCACATAGAAATATTTTTCTTACCTCCCAGAACAGGTTGCAAGCCCACCAAGGTGTTGTTATTTGATACATGGTCGTTTAAGGATCTTCCCCCTGAGTGATTGATCCCTAAACCTCCTTATTCCTCCATCTTCATCTGGTTAAGGATCTTCCCCCTGAGTGATTGATCCCTAACCCTCCTTATTCCTCCATCTGAAGATACTTAGAGAGTCAGTGTTATATCTTTCGAAGTTATCTCTCGAACTACCCTTCGAGTACACATGGTTTCTTGATTTGATCTTCTTCGAGACTTAAGCGTTAATAGCGTAGAGTGACTCTTGTATCTTTCGATTGACCTTTCGATTTACTTATCGAAAACAGAGTGCAAACAAGTGGCAAGATATAAAAGATAGATGCAAACAACAGATATCACTTAGAACAGAATCCATTAGTTCATTTAGTGACTTTCAGTTACATTACTTATGAATCTATACAAATCCTAATTTCCTAGAGACTCTTTTAGCAGCGTTCTTGGCATAGGTTTGAACGGTATGCTTCTCTAGGAACTGCTTGAGGTAGTAGGGGGTGACCATCTTCATCGCTAATCCTCTTCAGGGCTTTGGATTAGGAATGATCATCCCTCATTGTTCCTCTCTACCCCTTCATGTTCTTGTCCACTTTCTTTCGACTGCTGCGGACCTCAGAAAGTCCCATCTGGCTTTCCTCTCCTTTTCCCTTGGTTCTCCATTTGGTTGAGGAAGGCCCTTTTTCAGAATGTGCAGCAGTAGGAGTCCCACTAACACGAGACTCTTCTCCTGACTCCAGTCTCTCACCATTGCTTGGATTATCAGGAAGCTCCGCACTCTTTTCATCCTTCATTAATTCTGGAAAATTTTCTCCTTGAAAATCTTTGGACTTAACTGCTGGTTTCTTTCCTCTATAAAAGAATGGAACATCATCTTTTCCCTTCTTTTTCTCCATGAGGAAGTAGGTCATATGAACTGATAAGAAAACCCCTCTATTTATAGCCCAAAAGATTACCACTGTTGAGTCACGGGATGCCATAATGAATGACCATTCAATGCTGTGTAACTCCAAAGCTGCCATAAAGTTGCTGAAAACTGCTCCTCACATGCGAAACAGCTCATGGCACTTAATACAAGAAGATAAGATTTGACCATTCATCCCAACCGTTCATCCCAACTCTATCATTCCCAATTCTAACCTTAGTTGAGAGAATCTATTTTCACATAACGCTTTTGTGAAAATATCTGCTAGTTGCTCCTCCGTTGCAACATATTCCAAAATAATGTCCTTTTTCTCAACATGGTCTCGGATGAAGTGATACTTGATATCAATGTGTTTCGTCCTTGAATGTAATACTGGATTATAAGTGATAGCTATAGCGCTGGTGTTATCACACATAATTTTGACCTCTTTGCATTCGACACCATAATCCAGTAACTGTTGCTTCATCCATAAAATCTAAGCATAACAACTTCCAGCTGCTATATATTCTGCCTCTGCTGTGCTTGTAGCTATCGAATGTTGTTTCTTGCTGAACCATGAGACAAGTCTTCCACCTAGAAACTGACATGTCCCTGATGTGCTCTTTCTATCTATTTTACAGCCGGCAAAGTCCGCATCTGAATATCCCATAAGTTCGAAAGATCCACCTTTCGAATACCAAAGTCCAACACTTTGCGTACCCTTTAGATATCTAAGAATCTTCTTAGATGCATTTAGGTGACTTTCCTTAGGACTTGCCTGAAATCTAGCACATACACCTACTGCAAAGGATATATCTGGTCTACTTGCAGTTAAATAAAGAAGAGATCCGATGATACCTCGATAAGTGGTTTGATCGACCTCTCGACCTTCGCTATCGACATCGATACGTAGAGAGGTTCCCATAGGTACTTTGACTGAGGATTTCCCTTCTATGTTGTATTTCCTTAGCAGATCCTTGGTGTATTTCTCCTGGTTGATGAAGATACCTTCCTTTAGTTGTCTTACTTGTAATCCAAGGAAGTAGTTGAGTTCCCCCATCATGCTCATCTCGAACTTTCCTTTCATCAAACTGGAGAACTTCTCGCACAAGTCTGGATTGGTGCTTCCAAAGATGATGTCGTCCACATAGATTTGCACCAACAAGATGTGATCCCCATCCTTAATTCTAAACAATGTTTTGTCCACTAGGCCTTTGGTGAACCCACACTGAAGTAGAAAAGAGGATAAGGTATCGTACCAAGCTCTCGGAGCTTGTTTCAAGCCGTAAAGTGCCTTCTTCAACTTGTATACTTTGTCAGCTCCTACGTCCTTCAAGAAACCCGGAGGTTGTTCAACGTACACCTCTTCTTCGAGAAGTCCGTTCAGAAAAGCGCTCTTGACATCCATTTGATACACTTTGAAGTCTTTGAAGGCGGCATATGCGAGAAAGATGCGTATTGCTTCGAGACGTGCCACTGGAGCGAAGGTTTCATCAAAATCTATTCCTTCCTCCTGGCAGTAACCTTTGGCAACAAGTCTGGCCTTGTTCCTAACAATGACTCCATCCTCATTCATCTTGTTTCTGAAAATCCACTTTGTGCCGATGACATTTTGATGACGAGGTCTCGGAACTAGTTCCCAAACGTCGTTCCTTTCAAACTGATGAAGTTCCTCTTGCATGGCTTGCACCCAATCTGGATCACCTAAAGCCTCATCAATCACCTTAGGCTCTATTTGGGACAGAAAGCAAGCAAACATGCTTTCTCTGTATGCTGATCTGGTCCGAACTCTGTCACGAACATCTCCAATAACTTGATCAGCAGGGTGATTTCTCAGCCATCTTAGGTCGGGTTGTGGCTCCTCTGTTGATGCTTCCGTTGTGGGTTGAGATGTGGTTGGAACATCTATGATCTGGATCGGATCAACAGAGTCAGAAGCTTTCTTCTCGATCGGCTCTTCATCATCTGATTCTGGCTGGAGTTCCGCTACGTCTCGAACTATTGACTGCTTGTCTTCGAGAGGTAAGTTTGATCTCTCGATAGACTCTGGCTGAGCTTCCTCAGCTCCTTCCAGTGACTTTGATGGTTGATCTGTCGATGCTCTATCATCAAAGGAAACATGTATGGATTCTTCAACCACCAATCTCCGCTTGTTGAAGACTCTGAATGCTTTACTTGTCGATGAGTACCCTAGAAATACTCCATCATCTGCCTTCTCATCGAATGCTCTAAGATGAGTCTTCCCGTTGTTGTGGATATAACATTTGCACCCGAATGTGTGGAAGTAGCTCACATTCGGTTTCCTTCCGTTCCACAACTCGTATGGAGTCTTTCCAACTCCTTTCACGATCAAGGACCGATTTTGAGTATAGCAAGCTGTGTTGATTGCTTCTGCCCAAAATCCTTGAGGTATGTTAGCTTGTGAAAGCATGGTCCTTGCTGCTTCCTTGAGAGTTCTGTTTCTCCTTTCAGCAACTCCGTTCTGTTGAGGTGTTCGAGCAGCTGACAGTTGATGATGAATCCCATTCTCGTTGCAGTAGCTCTCGATAACTTGGTTAACGAACTCTCCACCTTGATCTGACCGAATCTTTAGTATCGAGACATCATTTTCAACTTGAACCTGCTTCAGAAGGTTCGGTAAGGCAACTTTTGTCTCGCTTTTCTTGGTTAAGAATACGGTCCATGTGAATCTTGTGTAGTCATCTACTACCACAAGAGTATACTTCTTTCCTCTCATGCTGGGTGGATCTACTGGGCCAAATAAGTCCATATGAAGGAGACTTAATGGTCTAGTTGATGATGTCTCGGTTTTACTCTTGAAAGAGGATTTGATCTGTTTACAACGCTGACATGCCTCACAAATCTTATTCTTTCGAAACGTCACTTTGGGCAGTCCTTCCACAAGGTTCCTCTTAGTAAGCTTATTGATAGTTTTGAAGTTCAGATGACTGAGCTTACTATGCCAATCCCAGCATAAGTCTTCCTTGCTCCTTGCTAGCATACATAGGGATGGTTTTGCAGACTTCCAATCCACTACGTACATGTTTCCTTTCCTTGCTGCTTCCAGAACGACTTCGAGAGATTCCTCTTGTACGATTTGGCACTTGCTTTTGGTGAAGATAACTTTGTAGCCCTTGTCACAGAACTGGCTTGTACTCAGGAGGTTGAACTTGAGCCCTTCAACATAGGATACCCCCTTGATCACCAATTCATTCTTGTGGATTTCACCAACAGCTTTTGTGCGTCCTTTCTTCTCGTTGTCGTCAAATGTCACCAAGGGACCTTCGATAGGTTGGATGTTCTCTAGCAGTGTTAGATTTCCCGTCATATGTCTCGAACATCCACTGTCAATGAACCACACGTCCCTGGTGTCCTGCAAGGAAATTAAGCAAATTTAGGTACCCAAACTTTGGGTCCTGGTGGGTTAGTGAGTTTAGGCATCCATTTATACCTTGGGCCCATTAATCCAGGCCTAGGCGCAATGTAGCCATTATACGTTTGATAATCATAAGGAATGCTAGCAAATGCTCGGGGCCTTTTGGGTGCATAGGTCTGTTTTGGTTGAGGCCTGACCTCGGATTTACGCACCATGCCCTTCACTGCATGTTTGGTCATGTGAAATTGCTGGAAATGAGGTTTCTTCCAGAAATTGTGACTCGATGACCAATCCTCACTGGATGGATAGAGTCTGCCTTTCTCCATCCGTGAGTTCCTAACTCTATGAATCTCAGACCTTCCATATTTGCCTTGAGGCGCATCATATGGAATGTAGCTTCTTGTGTACTTGGAATGGCCTTGCGAGAGATAGCTAGGTGATCTCTCGATATTGTTTACCCGGCCATTCTTCGTAGCTTTCCTATACTTTCCATTGCTGGTGTATAGGGACGGTTTAAGAGTAGCTACTTTGGTCCCTTTTGTGGGTCCTTTATGACCCTGATTCGGTTTGGGTTGAGATCCTTCATTTCTTGAAGTTCCCAAACCGTAGGTCTTTTTATTTCTCGAGAGATGGTCTCGATGGAACCCTAGACCGGTTCTATCGCTGGTAGGTCTATGATCATTCATCATTTTCTCCATAGCTTTGGAGGAATGAGTGTATGATGCTATGACCTTTCTAAGATCATTTTCTGTGATCTCTCGAGTTTTGCACTCTTCAGTCAGTAGGATTACTTTAGCTTCTAACTCACTTACTTTGAGAGTTAGCTCTGAATTCTCTTTCGAGACGTTCTTAAGCATATCTCTTTCAGCAGTTAGCTTGCTGTTTTCTTCCCTGATTTTAGCATGAGTGCTGTTAGCGACAGCGAGATCCCTTTTAAACGTTTCAAGCATCTCATAGGGATCTTCATCGCTTTTGAAAGAAGAGCAACGAGAGGTAGAAGTAGAGCAGCGAGATGTGGAAGTAGATGTTACCTCATTGTCAATGGCCATTATGCACTGATTCTCTTCTTCCTTGGTGTATAAGCAGATGAGCCCCCTCTCATCCTCTGAGCTGCTGCTGCTATCGCTGGAGCTCGACGTCTCGGACTCCTCGATTACCTTCTCGAATTCTTCAGCAACAAGCGCCTTCCTGCGCGGGTATGTCTTTGATTCTCCCTTGAAGCCACTTTTAACTGGCCTCTCTCTGGATTCCTCTTTTCTTCTGGAATCCTTGCCTTCCTGACCTTGATGTTTGCTCACCGGTGGGTAAGGGCATTCAGCCTTGAAGTGCCCTGGTCTCCTGCAGTTGTAGCATAGACCTTGATCTTCTTCCTCCATTCTTCTGGGTGTGTATCTTTCATTTTTCCTTCTTGAGGAGGAAGGTGAACTTGTATTTCTTTCCGGTGTCTTCTTTATGAACTTCCTGAACTTTCTCATGAAGAAAGCAAACTGATCGTCAGATAGAAAATCAGTGGGATTGGGATCTGACCTTGAGGAGGTGGTTGGTTGGTCCGCAACCAGTGCCACATTCCGTCTGTCCACCACGTCCTCATCTCTTGGAAACATCTCAAATTCGAAGGCTTTGAGATCTCTGAACAGTTGGTCGGTTGTGGTGTTCTTCAAGTCCCTGTGATCACGCATTGTGATCACCTTCATTTCCCACTCCTTGGTGAGGCCTCGTAAGACCTTCAGGTTCAGCTCCTTTTGTGGAATCTCCTTCTCGAGATCACTGATCTCTATTGATAGCTTCGTGAAGCTAGATTCCATGCTGTCGATGCTCTCCCCTGGCTTCATCTTGAAGTCCTCGAACTTCTTCATGGCCACGGTGAGCTTGTTTTCCTTCTCCTGTTCATCACCTTCACCAATTAGCATTAAAGTGTCCCATACCTCTTTGGCTGTTTTGCACTTTCTCACTTTAGGGAAGATGGTTTCGTCTATGGCTCTGAAAAGGATGTCCTTGGCAATGTTGTCAAGATTATTCCTCTTCCTATCATCACTCGTCCATTCTTCCTTAGGTTTTGGGATGTATTTTGGTGAATCCCTGGTTTGCTCAGCAGCTGTGTTAATCATCATGATCTTGACTGGTCCAATTGTTATTACTTCGGCCATCTCATCGTGGAGGGCTGATAGATACGCAAGCATGCGTGTTTTCCAGTCATCGAACCTGCTAAGATCAAAGAGAAGATGTCTCGACAACATGCTATCCATTTTAAAATATTATCTCGTGCTTTGAAAACTTTTAGAAGATTTTTCAAAGAAGGATCTCTAGGCAATATAAACAAAGGTTTATATCGATCAGAGAACTTGCTCTGATACCAATTGTTGGTCCCAAGGGGATGGGGTACAAGTCTAGAGGGGGGGGGGTGAATAGACTTGTATAAGATTTTGCAAATCTTTTTCGACCTCTCGTGTGTATTAAACTTAGGATGTTTAGGTTTGATACCTCACGAGGTGAAGACAAAGTTTTATGCGCAGCGGAAATATTATCCCCTTTTAGTTAGCACGAGTTTGGGTTAGTTCGAGAGGTGTTTTTATATGCAGTGCATTCGAGAGGTTAGCGAGAGATAAAAGCAATAAGTAAATGCAAGAGAGATTTTTAAGTGGTTCGGCCAACCCGCCTACGTCCACTCTTCTTCCAGAAACTCCCTGGAAGGATTGCACTAAAACTTCCCTTTTTAGTACAATTACAAGCGCTTTCTCCCCGCTTCCAGCTACTCCACCTCTCGAGCACTTGACTCCACAAGCCTCAGGCTTCTTTCACTCGGACAGCTGCCAGGTTACTCCGCTTCTCCAAGGTCTTTCTCCCCGCTTCCAGTTACTCCACCTCTCGAGCACTTGACTCCACAAGCCTCAGGCTTCTTTCGCTCGGACAGCTGCCAGGATACTCCACCTCTCTTGCTTAATCCAAAGCAAGGTGTTTTTGGTTGTCACGGTTGAATGTAACAATCTCCAATCTGACCACAAGCTATCGTTGAATCAATCTTTGATGTAGAGCAGCTTTGGTCACCTTCTGGATGTATTGCAGTTTAAGCTATGTAACTCTCTCAAACACTAAGATGTGTTTTCTCGCTGTTTTGAATATCAGGATGATATTCCAATTTTAGCACTTGCACTTGAACGTTTGAATTTAGACACCTCTTTATAAATCTCAAAGAACCAACCTCTGAACTCTTGAACCCCTTTTTTTTCTTTTGTGTCTTTACGTCCTTATATATGAGAGTAGAGGAATAATTCCGTTGGAGGGAAAATTATTCCGTTTGAAATTGTCTCCCATGCTGATCATGGGTCTTGCACAATTTCAGCATATTTCATGGAGTGGTGGTATGGGTCTTGCACAATTTCAGCATATTTCATGGAGTGGTGGTCTTGAGACTTGATCCTTTTGTCTTGTTTCATGGAGTGGTGGTCTTGAGACTTGATCCTTTTGTCTTGTAGTGAATATTCTTGGTCTTGAGACTTGATCCTTTTGTCTTGTAGTGAATATTCTATAGTTCACTTTCTTGAGTCCATGCTCCACTTTGCTCTTTTTATATTCCCATTATCCCTTGTTTGTAGGGAATCAGACCACTTCAGCATTGGTGCACCTTTTGACCGTTTGTGGTGGAAATCTGACGTGTCATCCATTTCCGCCCATTTTGAAACTTCACGTTCGGCACCTCTTCATTTTTCTATCTCCATGATATTCTTCTTCTCCAAACTTAAAATATTTTATCTGCACGTGTTGGCTGCCATTCAGTCTCTTGGAGAAGTACCAGTTTATCGAGATCATGCTTCATGTCTCGATTGCTTGATTCCATGTATCGAGAGGTCTATCTCTCGAGTACTCTTTACGTCTCGAACTGGATAGGTATATCGAGAGGTCCTTACCTTTACGTCTCGAACTGGATAGGTATATCGAGAGGTCCTTACCTCTCGAACTCAGCTTATGTCGGTATATCGAGAGGTCCTTACCTCTCGAACTCAGCTTATGTCTCGAGACTTAGTTGATGTCTCGCAGACCCTTATTCCTCCGTCTCGAGACTTAGTTGATGTCTCGCAGACCCTTATTCCTCCAGTGTTGTCTCGTGTCTTCTTCTGATTTATCTATTAGCTTACAACACGAAAACTTTTAAGATGTTCAAGCAAGTTTACCTTAAGCTTAAATATTTCCCGAGTTGAGCTCAATTTTACCCGGTTGTATTTTCGCTCTCAGTTTACTTGTCGAACTTACATTTGTTTTGCCTATGAATCGAGACTTGGGGATTTCTACTTAACAGTTGGTATCATCAAAACCTATTACATGATGTTCCTAACAATATCATGGACCCTAGTCCGAAATGACGTCGTTTCGATGTTAGTGGACGTGGACGCGAATGACTCCAGGGAATTCATTATCTATAATACACATAATCATTATCTAGAATACACAGAACGTTTGCCTAGAATACACATAACGTTTGCCAAGAATACACAGAATATTGACACAGAATACACAGAACTCATCCTCCTAACATTCGAATGCACAAACACATCACAATCTGTGTTAATAACATGAATACACAGAATATTGACACAAAATACACAAAACTCATCCTCCTAAAATTCGAATGTACAAACACATCACAACATGTGTTACTAACATGAATACACAGAATGGTTGCCTAGAATACACAGAATGATTGCCTGGAATACACAGAACGATTACCTAGAATCCACAGAACTCATTTTGGTACGGGGTACACAATGCATTGTGCACCATGGTCCACGATATAAATTGCCGTTGAGTTGGGTAAGAGATGATTTGCTAGAGTGTTTGGGGTCAATGGCAGACTATCGGGCCAGGCATGGGTTGCGCCACTTACTGTTGATAGGCAACCCACTTGCCGATGATGTTAGTCATCTCTTGAGCTAAAGATTGGACGCTAGGTCCGACTCTCGGGGAACCTTGGTTGGTTCCACCGACTATAGCATCTCCTCCAACGGCTATAGTGCTAGTCGGACCTCTCACATTACTTGGGTGGAAAATCGGCCCTGGTGAAACAGGCAGACCCCTACTTTGCTGGCTAAGACGTTTTTGCGGGAACGACAAATATTCGCTTTATGACTTGGTCATTTCGACGTATCTCGAGTTTGATTGTGTAAAATGAAAGGGTAGAACAGGTACAAACTGGGAACACATGATTTTTAATAGCATGTGAAAGTCAAACTCATTTCAAGTGATGATCAAGTAACAGTTAACAAGCCTGCATGATCAACACCCTACTTCTTGAAACACTCCCTGGTCGAATGGTGAAACCGATGTTTACTTAAAAACCATCTTCCTAGCCAGAGTACTCAAGAATGGTGACTCTTCCATGCTGCTAACAACGGGTAGAAACTAGGAACACATGCTTTTCGTAGCGTTCCCCACAGACGGCACCAATGATGGTTTTATCGAGACCGGGTCCACCATAAACCGAGTATAATGATATCGAGCAAGATAGAAGAATAAATGAATAATAGTATTAGTGTATTACTAATTAGGACGTGAGGCCCAATAAAATGCGTACAAAGCCTATAAGTACTGGCCCAAGGGCCTAAGATGGCGGTCCAAAATTAAATAGGCTAATAAACAATATATATAAAATCAAAGGGGCCAAATAGACAATATATAAAATATGGGAGGCTAAAGAATAATAATTAATAAAAAGGGGACTAGTAAATAACAAACAATAAATAATAAATAACACCTTGGCAGGGAATGGGCCCTTGTCCCTCTACGGGAACGGATAAGGCTCAGACCACTTGACCAAAGAAATCTTTGTGCACTTGAATGATATCCTAAGCAGACCGAAAGCCTGCCTTTTATACTGACAAGAGACCACCCTGGTCCAACCACGTGTACGACCTCTTACACACGGAGCCCTCACCAATACACGTGTTTGCGCACGTACCTAGGCACCGAAACCCATATCTTAGCGTGCCATGGGACGTGCCTAACCACCGCGGAACGTGCCTAGCTACCTTGAGATGAGCCTAGCCGTCATGGGACGTGCCTAGCCACCTTGGGACGTGCCTAGCCTCCAAAATCCCGTAGGAATCCAAAAGGTGCCGCCTCTTGGGCTCCTCGTCCTCCCGAAAAAGTCATATATAACCAAACATCAATATTGCTAATCATTCTAATTCTACCCTCTACCAAACATGTAAAATACTTTCACCAAAATTCATTACTATTACCAAGTATTTGATTCTCATTCTGGTTCCGATTCCCTTGTGCGAACCAAACACACCCTCAAATCATTACACAATCATATTCTACTCCATCTGTCCATCATGTTCAATCTTACGACAAGACATTCTATATTCTATTCTTACACAACATTCCTTCTAATGCTCTTGCGTTAATCTATCCATTACTATTACAATATTTATTCCTTTGTCATTTTGTCCATCCGTTACATTTTATGCTAACTAAGTTAACCCAGAGATACTCGAGTCCATTAGTTCCATCAACATAATTTTTTGCATATTTTTAATTTGCACAAATTTTAAAAGTTTCAGCGATTTATTTAACAGTTATTTCATACTCCGTAATATATATAAGCTACTACAACGTAGTTCGATAAAAAAAAGTACAAAAATTTTAACATAGTTATGATGGTATCTGTAGAGATGAGACGTAAGATGGCGTTGAAAAAACTGCAAAATAAAACGGAACAGAAATATAAGTGAAAAGTTAGGCGGAACAGTTTTGTCATTTTGTTGTCAATCATTGGGATAAGAAAACGGCAGTCACGAATGGTGCACTCCCTCGCCCTGCCCATGGCTCTACCGCTCTACTGAACCAACAAATATGCACTCTCCTTCCACTTCTGCTCCTCCCATTTTCGCTTCAACAAATTAAATGCATCACCAACGTTAATTCGCTCCTGATTCCCTTCAAAATCTGCGTTTGGAGCTTCAATTTAGCTGTGAATTTTTCTGGGAGCCACTGGCCGAGGAGTTTATGGAGGGAAATTCCGGCGGCGGCGGAGGCGGAGGAAACGACGTGGAGCTTCTATCGAAGACGCTGCAGGTGGAACACAAACTCTTCTATTTTGATCTCAAGGAGAATCCTCGCGGGCGGTACCTCAAGATCTCGGAGAAAACCTCATCCACGAGCTCCACCATCATCGTCCCCTCCGCAGGCATCTCCTGTTTTCTCGATCTCTTCAATTACTACGTCAATTCCGGCTACGACGACCAGGACGTCTATAGCAAAGAACTCCAGCTCGACTCCAAGGCACCATTCTTTTTACTCTCATATTCAAACTTCTTCTCTTCATCCTTAACTCACATTTTAGCTGTTCTGTTCGAGTCTGCAGGTCTTTTATTTCGATATTGGTGAGAATAGAAGGGGCCGTTTTCTCAAGGTATAGTATTTTCAGCAGATATTTCAACTCCATTATTAATTAGTTCACTGCAAACTGCATTATTACATTCTTCATTACCCCTGATTTGAATAATGCTAGCTAGCTCACCAGAATATGCTCAATTTTGGTTACAGGAAACTGTTAGAGAATCACGTTTAAGAATGAAAAGCAATGATATATGGAGTAGTGTACCTTTTATAGGTTTAATTAACAAAATCATTACCTAGTATTTCTAAGGATTAATGCCTGTTGGGCGGAGGGAGGCCGATGAAGAGTCAAGTCTAGCAATGGGTGGTTAGGGATTGTTGGGCACTTGAGCGTAGACCCGTGAAGGACCAAGTCTAGTATCCTACCTCTCGAAAATAGGGTGGCGGTATATAAGGAAATAAAGTTGCGTCTTTGCTGTGAGCTATAGCGCGCTTTTGGCGTATTGCACTTTTGCTTTGAGCTATAACTTTTGGTGTAGTGGTAAGCGCTTGATCCTAACAAATGCTTAATGCATAGGTAAGAGCATATATTGGATGCTTTGTAATAGGAGATAAATTAAAGATAATTCCATTGTGGGTTCAGTGTCCTGTACCACTGTGCATCAATTGGATTCACTTTAATTTTAGCTCGGTTTTTGGATTATGGTTTTCTCCTAACATGGTATGCTGTCCATTGTTGAGATAGGAGATCAATGTAAAATGGACTAGATGATATCAATTGTAGTTGTGGGAATAAGGAAAACGAGCTTGGAAAGGAAGATTATTATAGTGCGTGGTTCTTTCGTTTAAACATTCAATGGAGGTGAAAATATGAGATTGCTATGAGAAACAGCAAACCGAACATATATGAGATTACTGATAAAGAGGACGATATTTATTAGTTTTCCATATCTAAGTCACGAGTCCTATGGTCTTCTAAGAAATTCAGTTGCTAATCTGTTATGTGACTTATGTCTACTACTGTGTATATAGTGTTATGATATTACTTAACCACATGTTTTTGCATCCTAGCACTCTTGACCAGTGTAGATCTCTTGCGTATATTTTTTCAGGTGGCAGAAAAATTTTGTTACCCTTCATAGTAGTATGGGAAAGCAAATTGTTCTTTTGCTTATGCTCGGTTTTGGTATTTCTCTCAAGGGTTCTGATCATAAACAAGTTTACATATATGTAGGTATCTGAAGCTTCAGTTAATAGAAATCGCAGTACTATTATTGTCCCAACAGGAAGTGCTCGAGATGAGGGATGGGCAACATTTAGGAATATTTTGGCAGAAATAAATGAAACCTTAAGCCTTTATATCGTGCCCAATCAGGTATTTTACATGAATACACTCTCCGACCCCTTCCGCTCCAGATTCATCGCTAACTGAACCTTGTTTGCCTTTCTTTGAGAGTTAAAACAGCAAACTTCTGAAACTTCAGAACGTCTAGGACTTTCAGATGATGTAGGGGCTGGTTTCATATCCAGCCACAGCTCTCAGCCTGCTCCAAAACCTAACTTGAATATAGACCACTCCGTTGATTTGCCAGGACCCGAAGAAATTAATAACTTAGGGGTCTCTAAGGTAATCAGAGTTGACCAGAAGAGATTCTTCTTTGATCTTGGAAGCAACAGCAGAGGCCACTTCCTAAGAATATCTGAGGTTTGATTTGTTAAATTTTCAAAAAGTGAGGACTTTGTACATACCAACGTTGTAATGTGAGAGCAATGTCAGGAATAATGGTTTATGCTCTGATATAGATGTAGTCGTTTTCCTCTATATATTGAAGATGTAATCGAAACGTTAATTGCAGGTGGCGGGTTCTGATCGCTCTTCCATCATTCTCCCATTGTCAGGGCTACGTCAGTTTCACGAAATGGTGGGTCACTTTGTTGAGATCACGAAAGATAGGATCGAAGGAATGACGGGCGCAAACGTTAGGACAGTGGATCCTCCTCATAGATGAATGCTGGTACTTCTCTACTCATATGAGACTGATAGATGTTAATTGTCTGTCTGGCTTTTCATTGTTGATTTGAATTGAAGTTAAATAAAGCAGGTTATCTATCTGTATGGAGTAGCTTAGTAATTAGTATACAAAGTATTCGATTGTCAAGTGTGAATGTGAGGTGAGAGGCAATAAGAAGTAAAGTAGTGAGTCTGTAATTCCTGGTGTTAAATGGCTATGTTAACTCTGTTGTCTATTGCTTTATATTTTACTTTTTCTTTATTCTGTGTAATCTTTTGGCTGAAGTATAGTTCATCGGTGGAGAATCTTTTCGACAGCAGACAACACCTTACCGGGCGTTTGGTTTGGTTGGGATTCGGTGGAATTGTAATTCAATGAATAAAGTAAGAATTGAAATTACAGTGTTTGGTATGTAAGACGCACATGCCTTCGGCCAACCGCCATCACATGCCTTGCACATGCTTGTGGAACTTCCCCCTTGATCTGCTCAACCGCCCAACCGCCAAGAAGTTCGCACCATGGTCCGCACCGCTCCGGTCGCACTGGTCCGCAAGTTGCTCGCACTTGGTCCGCGGTTTCGCACCATCGTCGCAAAAGTCCGCACCAAGGCTGCCGCGCCCATGCCGCTCCGCACCGGCATGCTCGCATCGCGTCACGCCCAACAGTTTGGTCCGCGATCCGCATTCTCCGCAACGGTCCGGCTGAGTCACACCGCACCGCGCCTTTCCGCACCAATGCGCCCAAGTTTGGCCTCATTGATCCAGACTACGAACTAATGCACGGGATCTACGCCCATTCGCACCGATCGACCCTTAGAGTCAATCGCACCCGAGCCCAACGCCAAAGACTCAGACCGCTTTGCACTGTCTTCGAACTCCGTTGTGCAATACTCGGCCACAACGTGCCAAGGACCCAAGCCCGTCGTGCTACGGACTCGCCAAGGCCCTCCGCATACTTCGGCCACGGACCTAGTCCGCGCCAAATCCGAGCAATGCCCACCAACGTGCCCGCGACTTAGCTAACCGATCGAACTCACCGGCTAACTTTCTAAACCCCGCCCTCTTCACAGTTTAGCCGTGACAAAACGCATTGCCACGCCAATAACACGGCCTTTTAGCCAAAATCAAGGCTAAAACCATAGGCCAAAATTAGGGTCGTAACAAACCACCCCCACTTGAGATGGTTGTCGACCTCGTCAACAACTCAGCATACCCGCTAAGCCCCTAAACACTATCGGCTTCCCATACATTAGTTCCTAACAGAAACTAACCCACCCATACGATTGACATCCCCAATCGTTTAGGCACACTATCTAAAATTACAACTTTTACAAGAGGGAAAAGTTAAACAAGTAATTTAACAGTACATGACACTAATTTAAACATGGCGTTCCTTAGTGCCATCCATCCCGTTCCCAGCCAACTTCTCGCACCGGCTCCGTACCAAGTCTGCTTAGTACCCACGCTGATTCAACGCTGCAACGCACAGCCACACGCACTACGTAGTTTGCGTTCCCAAGTCCGTGCACACGGACACAGTGCACCACAGCCGCTTGTCCGCACCCGGCCAAGGCCAATCAACAAGGCCCCTCCTATGCCGAGTCCACACCCCTCCCGGCACTCGTGCTTCCCAACGCAACAGCACCCCTCAAGGTTGGCCAGTTCCGGCTTTATTTTCCGCACGCAACACCCCCACCAAGGCATCACGTTCTCGAACAAGCACCACTGCCCGAGACATCAGTAACCCGTGGGAAAATTCGTCCCACCCTTTGATGATGCGGGCTCCGTCAAAGGCCCCCGGTTCTGCTCACACACCCAGCCAAGGCTTCGAAAAAACAAAGCCAACAGAGTTTGAGAGAAATGAAAACCATTTACTTACTTGCTTCAACATGTTCCCACGCAGCCTTCAACCACGTCTCACCACCAGCCACCCGGACAGTCCCCTCAGTGCACCGTGAGGTTTCTGCCATGCCCGGACGATCCACACTCGGACTAACGCCCATGGCCTCGTGCCACCTCCGGTGTGTCTATGGTTCTCGCAACGCTGGGCCACCACCTGACCTAGCCTCTGCCTACCACGGCTTCGGCTTTAACCTGGCTCTGATACCAATTAATACGGGGCGGTTTTTTGAACCAGCACACACCCGTACGGCCTACTTTAACCCAAGGCAGTCAGCCTCACAAACCGAGCAGCGGATCCGTTTGCAACCTTTACCAACGTTAGTCAGGTTTCGAGGGGAAAACGATCCAAGCAACATAGTAAATAATGTGAGCCAAACACACAAGGTTTCAGTTCGAAGACCACATATATTAATCCCAAAGCCGAATCAATATACAAGACTCACCCGTCAGCCTAGCCCTTAGCCGACCAACACTCGCACCTCGCACCTAGCACCTAGCACCTAGGCAACTTGTCGGACAGTCCCATACCTGCCGACAAGGCAGCCTAGCCACAAGGCCTCGTTAACAACTAGACTAACCCAAGCCTAGCTCGCTCAAAACTCTGTACCTCACTACTTTATGCTACGAAAATGATACAAGGAAGAATATTTATAGGCTACGGACAGTTACAAGCAAAACCGCCCAGTCACATGCTCCACACATGCACTCGAACCGCCTCCCACATGCATTGCACATGCCTTCGGCCAACCGCTATCACATGCCTTGCACATGCTTGTGGAACTTCCCCCTTGATCTGCACAACCGCCCAACCGCCAAGAAGTTCGCACCATGGTCCGCACCGCTCCGGGCACACTAGTCCGCAACTTGCTCAGTGTAGAGAATTGAAAGGTAAGAAACAATAGAATGACTAAAATGCATTTATGTAATAATAATAATAATAATAATAATAATAATAATAATAATAATAATAATAATAATTCTTTCAAAATAATAATAATAATAATAATAATAATAATAATAATAATTCTTTTAATTTTTTTTTAAAAACAAGGGGTATGGGAGGATGGGCAAAATTGTCTTTACACCAACAAAATTGCCCCTCGTCTCCATTGAATTGCAATTCATGGGGGTACCTCATGAATTGCAATTTCACCGAATTGCAATTCCCTCCATCCAAACGGTGTAATTCAGCAATTCATTGAATTGCAATTCCTTTACACCCAAATTCATCCCAACCAAACACCCTATTAAGGGTATGCTTGAAAATCATGAAAATAATTTCTGAAAAATAACCCATTTTTTAGAAAATAGTTTCATTATCAGCATTGGATTGTATTCTAAAAAACTGTCTTGAAGTGTTTGGTTCATTTTCTGTAAAATGAGTAAATTTGTATAATTAAACATTTTAATAAATTTATTTAGAATATAAAATATTTATAATAATATTAAGTATAATTTTTAATTATTAAAATTTAAAAAGAAAAAAACACCATTGGTTTTCAACAAATTTTCGCCGAAAAATTAGAGATGCTCTGGTTTCCGTTGTGGAAAATACTGGTTTTCGAGCTATGGTTTCCACCATAAACCAAGGCTTTCATTCTTGGAACTATTTGGAAATGGACTTCTGCCAAATTTTGGCGGAAGTCATTTTCTTTCCAAACAAGCTTATTTTCCCAAGTCAATAGTGTTGACTTGATTTTCTAGATACATCCAAACACAGAAATTATTTTCCAAGTTTTTAAAAACACCCCAAAGTGATTTAAGACTATCTCAACAAACCATTTAAAAATGTGAGTTTTATCGGCTCATCGAGTAACCAACCAATCATTATTGCATGGACTATGGCCCGCACAGCTGTGTGGACCATAAATAAAAAGTACATTTTTAATATACTAAAAGTACATTATTTTTGTATATAAAGCACATTATTTTAGGGTACATTATTTAAGTACAAAAAGTACATTATTTTATACATATAATGAAATAATGTACCTTCAGTACAAAAATAATGTACTTTTAGTATAATAAAAATGTACCTTTTATTCATGGTCCACACAGCTATGTGGACCCTGGTCCACACAATAATTTGCCGCAACCTACAGTAATTGAGTTTTAAATGCTCACACAACATACCTTCTACTAGCCAAATATAAACAATAACTGGTTATAAACACGCATAACAAAAAAAAGTCCTAATAAATAAAAATAATATTGAAATTATATAATCAAAATAAATTTAAAATTACATAATCTTATAACTATTATGAGGAAAAAAAAGGGTGAATTTCTTTTTTGTTCTTACTATTATTGGGGCATTGTTAATTTTAGTTCATCTCATTAATTTTTGTTACATTGTAGCCAGTCTTATTTATCGCTTGCCAATTTTAGTCTGCCCTTAGATTTCCCGTCAAATGGCCGTCCAAGACAAGGGTTTTTTATCTTTTCATGTTTTGGTCTCCTCTTTACTCTTTGCGCTGGTTTTAATTCCTTACCCATTCCGATCCAGATTGAGACCTAAATCTTTCTTCCTGCCATTTCCAACTAGATTTATTCTAATAAACTGCTACCAAAACGATGTAGTTATATTGGATCAAGGTGCTTAGTCAATGAGTTCTAATCCTCTGTAATTACCAAAAATTCAAAAAATAAATGAGTACACTCTATGCACAAATACTTCACAGAATCTCTATGCATGGCTTGCATATACATCCTTGTTATCTTAAATAAACTACATTGATATTCTATAAAAATCTTAGAAATAATTAGCGAGATATATTTTTTATTAATTGGAGGGACATACCCGAAGAAATACATATAGAGTTAGACGATACACACATCTCGCTAGACTGGGAGACCACAACGATCATCCTCCAGAAAGCCTAAGATGCTCTCCGGAGGGCTATCGAAAATATGTAAGCCTCTATGGAGACTCCTAGCTAACTTAGCTAAACTGTCCGCAGCTTGATTTTGTTCACGGACGATCAACGTGATTTGCCAAACCTCAATAGCCCGTAGTTCTCTTTTGCAAGCCTCTAAGATGTTGTGGGCTGCAATTGTTGGGGGTCTGGGCCTAGTAAGGTAGCTCACAACTTCAGTTGAGTCGCTCTCAAAGGTAACTCTATTAAATCCCAAATGTGAAGCCAGTTGAACCCCTTTAAGAAGTGCCCAGGCTTCGGCTTCCAGAGGGGTGTAGTTACCAATATTGTACGCATACCCTTGCTTCCACGAGCCTTCGCCATCACGTATTAGACCGCCACAGCTGGCTTTGTGGTAGGTAATATCAACAGCTCCATCCACATTCACCTTCACATAGCCATCCTGGGGTTTAGTCCATGCAAACTTTTGCCAAGTATTCCTTTCGATTCGACTGGGCGGACCCTTTGCTCTAAAGAAGGCTCTATTGAACTCACCAACTTGGGTGCTGATCCAGGAGGTCTTGGCGTGGAGGGGTTTCACCACACTGTTGAAAATGGCGTCGTTCCTCCACTTCCAGATCCACCAGAGCGTTGTCGAAAACAGTGAGCTTACATTGGATGGTTGTCTACCATCACCTTTGTCACTGATCCCCTCCTCAAGCCATTTCGAAAACGGGAAGAGTCTGGTTCTCTCTACAAATGCAGGGAGCACGGATCTCCAAACAGGTTCTGCTAGCGGGCAGAGGCGTAGCACATGCTCCGTGTTTTCCTTAACTCCAGTGCAAAACCAGCAGCTGTCCGATTCCGTCATGCCCCGTTTGACCCTATTCTCGTTAGTCATGATTTTATTGTGCTTCACGAGCCACATGAATGTTCGAATGCGATTAGGGACCTTAAGCTTCCAAATGCTGTTCCATTTTGCTACTTCCGGAGGTCCCTCATCCCTTGTAGCGATATCGTACGCTGAGCTCACCGAGAAGCAACCCGAAGCCTCCAATTTCCACCCCACAATATCGTCCAGATTCTGCTCCTCGTGCAGAACATATGCCGCAAGTTTGCTGAGGATTTCTTCTGGAAGCAAATTGTTCAAGGACTCCCATCGCCATCCTCTATCCGCACTCCAATAGCTCGCTACCAGTCTACCGAGGTCGCCTGGAGGTATAGCATTGATGGCTTCTTGACATAGGGGTTTGTCGCCCAACCAACAATCGGTCCAGAACGATGTTCGTCTCCCGTTCCTAACTGTTATCCTTATTCCCTTCTGAAGAATTGGTACTGATCGAAGAATTCCTTTCCATGCGTTTGACATGTTTGCTTTAGCCTTCCAAGTGGAGCAGTCCGTTGATGACACTGAGTATTTAGCTTTGAATATCTGGGACCAAATAGAGTCCTCGTTCTGGATTAATCTCCATCCAAGTTTTGCAAGAAAAGCCCGGTTCATAGGCTCCATCTTCCGTATACCCAGACCGCCATATGCTTTGCTTTTGGTTACCGTCTCCCATCTGACTAAGTGACACTTTCTCTCGCCTTCGCTGCTGCCCCATAGGAAGTCCCGGATGATCTTTTCTATGGCTGATGTTACTCCGACCGGCAGTAAAGTTGATTGCATTGTATAATATGGTATGGCTGATAGGACTGACTGCACTAGGGTGTGCCTTCCTGCGAACGAAAGGGACTTGGATTTCCAACCTGCTAGCTTTCCTCGGACTCTTTCAATGATCCCTGCGAAGGTCTCCTTCTCCAGCCTTCCGTGTAAAGAGGGGATTCCGAGATACTTGCCCATGTCTACTACAATCGGTATGTCTAAAGTTGCACTGATGCACTGTTGTACTACTGGGTTTGTGTTTTTTGAGAAGAACACTGACGACTTGTGGAGGCTGATTTTCTGCCCAGAATTGGCGCAAAAGGCGTCTAGGCACTTCTTCATTTCGACCGCTTGTTCCATTGTAGCTTCCCCGAATAGAATCAAGTCGTCTGCAAAAAAAAGGTGAGAAACGTGAGGGCCATTCCTGCAAATTTTAATCCATTTCCACTTCTCCTGCTTTATAGAGTCAAGGATTAGATGGCTTAGCCTTTCCATACACAAAACAAAAAGTAAAGGAGAAATAGAGTCTCCCTGTCTCAATCCTCGTTGAGGGGTGAACCAGTCCGATTTCTGCCCGTTCCATAAGACTGCCAGCCTGGGTGTGGAGACACATTCCATGATATTTCTTGTCCAGTTGTGGTTGAAACCAATGTCCCTAAGCGTCTCTTCGAGGAATTTCCATGATAGCCTATCGTATGCCTTCTCGAGGTCCAGTTTAACGATCATCCACCCTTTAGCTCCTTGCTTGTACTTCATGGAATGGAGAACTTCTTGAAAAACAAGGATGTTGTCCGTGATGAGTCTGCCTGGGACGAAACTGGTCTGATGTTGGCCTATCAAATTCTTAGATATCTCTTTCAGCCTGTTGGTCATTGCCTTTGTCAGTAACTTGTAAGATATGTTGCATAGGCCAATAAGGCGCAGTTGATTGACCAACTCTAGATTCCCAACTTTGGGTATGAGGGATATTATCGTATCGTTGGACCCGGGAGGGAGACTGCCAACTTCAAAGAAATGCCTTGCGAACCTGACCAAGCACTTTCCAGTGATGCTCCAAGTTTTCTGATAAAATCCTGCGGCGAAGCCATCCAGCCCCGGTGCTTTGCATGGCTCCATATCGAACAAAGCTCGCTTTTCAGAAAGTTTGCATGGCCCCGGTGAAGCATTCACGAACTCCCACTCCGTTTCAGAAAGTTTGGGAAATTTCCCGGGCAGTAGCGGGTGATGAAACGGTAGTGCCTCTTCAGTGTATAGTCTTTCAAAGTAGTTGCGCACGAGCCCTCTAACCTCGTTCTCCTCGGTTACCCAACTGCCGTCATCATCCTTGAGTGCCTTAATCTTTTTCTGGTTGCTTTTTATCGTTGTCGCAATATGATAAAAGCGGGTGTTGCGATCACCTGAAGTAATCCAGCTTTCCCTGGACCGCTGGAACCAAATCAACTCCTCCTGATGCAGAGTTTCCTCCAACTCCAGTCGGAGCTTACGGTCCAAGCGTATCAGTTCTGGAGTTACCTTACTAGTGAGGCGCTTCTGGACTCCACCGATCCTAGCTAGCAGTCGATTCTTGTTTTGGAAGATGTTCCCAACAGTGTTCTTGTTCCATTCTGTCAACACCTTGGCCATATCAGATTTATTGGCTTCTAAGCTCTTGTCTGTCTTCCAATTGTGATGGATTAATGGAAGAAATCCAGGGTTCACAGCCCAGGCCATGTTGAATCTAAAGATATTGCCCCTAGTTGTACCTGCAGATGGATCCGTGGTAATAAGCAGCGGTGAGTGATCTGATTGTATCATGGGAAGATGTTCCACCACAGTATTCGGACAGCATAGCTTCCATTGAATATTGCTTAGCGCTCGATCCAGCCGAGCGCCTCTAAACGAGGATGAGTTAACTCCTCTCATCCACGTGAATTTGGCACCAATGTACCCCAAGTCTATCAAACCTTCCCGAAACAACCAGTTGTTGAAGTCGGTGCATCTTGAAAGGGAGAAGCACTCCGGGTTGTTAACCTCCTCCCTTGACGTTACAGAGTTAAAGTCTCCAGCCAACAACCAAGGGCCTTGGAAATTCAATGAACAGCACGATAAATCCGAAAACAATCTTCTTCTAAGGTAGAGGTTGGGGCTTCCGTAGACTAATGTGAGCCTGTGTACGCCAGCAACTCCATGGTCCATCTGCAAAGTAATGAATTGAGGATGAGTTTCGATTATCTCAACATTCAAAGAGCCCTTCCAAAGAACCCAAATCCCACCAGAGAAGCCTACTGCTTCGACTCTAACCCACTCCTCAAACCCAAAATTGGAGCATATTTTGCTCGCTTGAGCACCCGAAACCTTAGGTTCCAAAAAACAAACAATAGAAGGTCTGTGGACCAAAATCAAATAGCTAAGGGCGCGTCTAAACGAACTAGAGGCTGCGCCCTGACAATTCCATATTATGTACAACATCAAAAAAGATGAAAAAGAAAACAAGCGCATTAGGAGCGCTAGTGGCCATCCGCCACAGTATCGGCCGGGTCAAGCCGACCATCATCCTCCATCATAGCTACATCGGGGAAGTTAAACTCGTTAGCCGAGGGGCCACCGCCGTCAGGAGGGTGATCTTTAGGAGAAGTCCCAGAGGCCACCATCGGATCGAAGTCCTGCTGCTCCTGTTCGTGGTAGACCACCGTGGTTGTTATGTTCTTTCCTTTGTCCGAGCCGCGGACCACTGTGTGTTCAGATTCAGCAGCCGCTCGGTTTGGTGCCCCGCCCCTACCAAATCTTCCTCTGGTCCCTTGTTCTGCATAATTGTATCCCCCCCGGTTTGTAGGGAGGTATCCACCCCGGAACGTGTTCTAGTAGCCGCCTCGACTCCCCATTTGAAATCCGCTGTAATTGGCACTCTGGTGTCCACCTCGTTGAGCAGGTTGGAGATGTCGCGCCATAGGTGAGCTTCTGTGAACATATGAGGGTCCGGGCTCCTTCCATCGTGGACTCCTCTGTTTGTTGTGCTCATTTGTCCTTATTCTGGGCAGTGAACTAGCCGGTTGTTGAAGATTAATCCTCCCCTCTATGTTCTCCTGGTCTAAGATGATCGCAGAGTCATCGAGATTCTCGAGAACCGCAAAGCGAGACTGAGTGGCAACGCCAACTTCCGTCTGGTTGGCCCGTGGGGCTTGGGTTCTTTCCATAGCCGGACCTTCGTTTGGGTAGTATGCCTTCGTGAAGCGATTCCTCCTTTCTTTGCGAGATACTAACATCCAAGAACCGTATTTCTCAGTGCGGCCTGTCGCGGCCGTGTTAGGATTCACCGCCGAAGCATGACCTGCTGGTTCACGAGTGTCCTCTGGTCCGTTATTCGCTTCTTCCTTCCCGCACTGCTCGTGACGGTGACCATATTTCCCACATTTGAAGCATACCAAATGGATGCCCTCGTACTCTATCGGCCATTCCTCAAAATTTAGGACAAATTTTGACAGCAAGGGTTTTTGTAATATCCACTTCCACGCAAATTCTCGCGAATTTCCCTTTCGCTGTGAGGCTCGTTGTGGTATCGATTTTGACAGGGCGGCCAACGGAGAGCCCAATCTTCGTCAAGAAATCGTCCTCAAAATACTCGATCGGCAATTTGGGGAATCTTACCCATACAAGAAGTTTTTCGGTCTTGTTCTTCCAAGGAGTAAAGTTCGGCTCCCATTCTTTGACAACCAGGTAATGATCCAAAATCATCCATGGGCCTTCGTATTTGGCAAACTCGTAGTCTTTCAGAGATTCGAACTTAGCTATGTAGTAATCGTGGCTTATCGCGATGAGGTCAAATACCCCTTCCAGTTTCCACATTCTCTGAAGCCTCTGAAGCAAGTAGGAGTAATTCACCGTTCTGCCCAGCAGGTAGGAGTAATTCACCATTCTGCCCAGCAGTCTTATGATTAGCGACCGACGCCATGGCCGTCTGAGTCTCTCTTTCTCTACTCTGGTGACTGGGATAATCGGGTATTCCGAGGTGAAATTGATATCTTCCATCGCATCATCTTCTGAGACCACCTCCTCCTCCTGGGGCTGTGGTTCTCTGCTTGCCCACGCATTGTGCGGAGTCGCCACTGGGGTTCTCCATTGAGTTGAGTCCGGTGTAGTCGCTTCGGCTGCCGTTGGGGTCTCCTGGATCTGATCCTTCATTGGGGTCAACGAAGATGCCGAAAGGGCTTCCCGTCCTCGTTTTTTCTTCTTGGTGCTGTCGTTGGGGTCTCCTGGATCTGATCCTTCATTGGGGTCGACGAAGATGCCGAAAGGGCTTCCCGTCCTCGTTTCGTCTTCTTGGTGCTGCGTTCCAACGTTGGATGGTTAGGACACCCTATCTTTAGAGATAAAGAAGGACGTGAACTTTTTGTACGCCGTATGCCTACTTTTTTTGAAACATTTCCGGTCGTTTTAGTATACGGCGATGGAATTGTTAGAGCCGATGTTCCTTTTAGAAGGGCAGAATCGAAGTATAGTGTTGAACAAGTAGGTGTAACTGTTGCGTTCTATGGCGGTGAACTCAATGGCGTCAGTTATAGCGATCCTACTACTGTGAAAAAATATGCTAGACGCGCTCAATTGGGTGAAATTTTTGAATTAGATCGTGCTACTTTGAAATCCGATGGTGTTTTTCGCAGCAGTCCAAGGGGTTGGTTTACTTTTGGGCACGCTTCATTTGCTTTGCTCTTCTTCCAAAATTTCTAAACGCTGGAGTCGATCCTAAAGAGATACCACTTCCTCATGAATTTATCTTGAATCGAGATCTTAGCGAGATATATTTGTCCAAGTAACGTAGTTTTTTTTTTGAATACTAGTAACTCTAGTAGAATGCAGTATCTGTTCGAGTCAGTATTGCCTCTACTAAGGCTCGAACCCACCACCTCCCGTATAAAGGGAAGGGTTTGATGCCACTGGACTACAAGGTCCTTGGCTCCAAGTAACGTAGTTAATTGGAAAAGTTCACTTTAAAGTACATAGTCTACACAATAGTTACTACGTACAACATTCAAACAAAAAACAGTTACTCTTCTTCACATTTATACTATAACTAGTTTTTTCAACGCGCTTTGCGCGAAGACTTGTGCCCAATATTTAAACCCAATTAGTAAATCATTTTGAAATAGATATAATGCATTTTTTTAGTTGTTGAAGTTTCATAGATATTCGAGTAAAACTTTTGTTGTGTATGTATTTGAAATTAACACAAGAAATTCAAATTCATTGTGATGAATATATTCCACTATAATTTTAAGGGTATTCAACGTTTTATTACAACTTTTTTGTCTTTGAAAATGAATAAAATTTGTTTAAATGTATTCTTCTTCTAATTATAGATATATCCCTTATAAATTCATATTCATATATGGATATACATAATACTTGATTTCAACAATTTTCACATATTGATATCCAAAAATCTGGTCTTAATTCAACTGCAAATGCATTATGTTGTTGCTCATTTATAATATTAATATTTTTTTAAAATAATAGTGTGTACATTATATATATATATATATATATATATATATATATATATATAATATTTATTTATTTATAATTGTATAATTCATATTAATATTATTGAAGTAAGAATTATAAAAATGATAAATTACTAAATATAACTATGGTAATAATTAATTAAAATCTAAATTAATTCAAACTTACCATTGATGAATGTAAGAAAAAATATTTTGTATGCATGTGTATGGTAATTATATAATTTGAAAAGATAACAGAAGTTATAACGGTAGGGATATTATTTTTGTCTAAAAATTATGTAATACAACTTTTATAGCATAATGTACAACAAAAATTAACAAAAAAAACGTACATAAACTAGGGGTATAACCTGGATTGAAACTTAATATATTTTTAGATTGGTGAACCTCTTACACTTCTTCATTTGTGAAACCCTAGAGTTTCCAAACTAGGGCTAACTGAAACTAGCAAATTTGACAATTTTAAAAGTATAGCAAGACCACCAATAGGAACCATTTTAATATAGAAATACATGAATTCGAATTTAAGAAAATGCCTATTTACTAGCGGAAACTGTTTTCTGTTTTCTAATTTTTTAGTTTTCATTATCTATTTTATATTTAGAAAACTTGTTTACCAATACTTATTTTTTTCAATTTTTTTTAGATTAACACTATAAAAGTAACACAAATTTAAATTCGAGTGATTTTTAGACCTATATTTAAAACATTTTAAAATATATTTGCTTTAAATAAAATAAATATAATTTTTACTTTTACGTCCAAGTAAGATTTTCACATTTCTACTATAATTGGTGAACATCTTACACTTCTTCATTTGTGAACCCGTAGAGTTTCCAAACTAGAGCTAACTGAAACCAGCAAACTTGACAATTTTAAAAGTATATCAAGACCACAAATGGGAACCCATTCTAATATAGAAATACATGAATTCGAATTTAAGAAAATGCATGTTTACTAACGGAAACTGTTTTCTGTTTTCTAATTTTTCAGTTTTCATTATCTATTTTCTATTTAAAAAATTTGTTTACTAACACTTATTTTTTCATTTTTTTTTTAGATTAACGCTATAAAATTAACACAAGTTTAAATTCAAGTAATTTTTAGACCCATATTTAAAACATTTTAAAATATATTTGCTTTAAATATAATTTTTACTCTTAAATCCAATATATGTTAAACTACAAATAAGTCATCGTACTATTTGGGAACAAGCAATTAGACCATCGAACTCGAATAACCCCCAAATAAGTCATCGAACTCAGAAAAATAAAGCAATTGAGCCACTTGAACCTGGAAAAAAAAAAAGCAATTAAACCATTTTTAAGAATCCCAATTGAGCTACTCGCTTGCTTCCCTTGTTTGGATGTGAAGGTAAACGCAATTACTACACTAATCCTTTAATTAATACAGAATAAATATTTATTACCTAAGATAATGTTGACAACTCCATTGAAGAATCCCATAAAAAAAAAATTCACTTGGCAAGTATTTGTAACTTTGATATCCAAACCAGAGCTATGGTTTCCATCGGAAACCAAGACTTTCATTCTTGGAACTATTTGGAAAAGGACTTTTGCCAAATTTTGACGGAAGTCATTTTCCTCTAAAACAAGATTATTTTCCCAAGTCAACGGTGTTGACTTGATTTTCCAGACACATCCAAATACAAAAATCATTTTACGAGTTTCTAAACACACCGTAAATTGATCAAATAAAGATAAGTTTAACGGTTAACTCAACAATCATTGGGCTTTTAAGACTATCTCAACAAACCATTTAAAAATGTGAGTTTTATCAACTCATCGAGCAACCTACACTCTTAATTTTAGTCTCATCTCATTAATTTTTGCCACATTGCAGTTAATATTATTTAGCGCTTGCCACTTTTAGTCCACCATTAGATTTCTCATCAAATGGTCATCCAAGACAAGAAGTTTTTGGTCTTTTCATGTATTGAGACCTAAATCTTTCTTCTTGCCATTTCCAGGTAGATTTATTCTGACATATGAGCTTGGCGTTGCATTCATTTTTTATCATTATTTATGAAAAATATTAATCATACATTTTACTTGTGTGAACACAAAAGAATAAAATCAATTCTTTTCAAAAAAAAAAAAGAATAAAATCAATTAATTTAAAAGTTGAAACTACTATTCCAGAGTTACTATATATACAATTTTGGTGGTCAATAAATTGCTCAAAATGTGACTTTGAGGTTGGAAACAAGTTTTATATACTTTATTTTTTAATGAAAACATGCAAAATGCTAGTGAAATGTGATTCCACATTTCCACTCTCACAATGGAGCATACATGTGATATTGTTTAATTAAATACCTTGGTGTTAAATTATCTTGTAACCATTGTTAACATATAAGATTTCGTTATCCTCAGCTCCTTAGCAACATTTTAGGAAAAACATTAAAAAAAGATCATGTTTAAATTCGAGTGATTTTTAGACCTATATTTAAAACATTTTAAAATATATTTGCTTTAAATAGAATAAATATAATTTTTACTTTTAAGTCCAATATATGTAAGATTTTTACATTTGATATCCAAACTAAATTTATATCTATATATAACTTGACTAAAATATATCTGAACCAATAATCTATTAAGTTCACCTAAATTTTAGTTTAGATAATATTAATATTTTTTGAGCTAATATTTAAAATATTTTTTTGGATATATTCATATGAATGGACATGCATATAAATATATAATTTTTACTTTGAACTCTAATATAGTAATATATGTGAAGTTTTAATATATGATATTACGATATAATATAACTACAAATATTCGAACCAATAATCAATTGAGTTCAATTAAAATATAAAAACATGGTATAGAGTTCATTTTTTAATTTTGATAAAGTGCATAATGTCTAACTTTAAGCATAAGCAAATAAGTTATGTTTAAATAAATAATGCAAGTAGAAAAGATAGAAGATGGTGATAACTAAAAGAAGATGCTAATGAATGTAATCATAGTAATGAATAAATATGTAAGTAGATAATGGTGAGAATGTGATTATAGTGACATATGACCAAATAGATGATTCTGTATTTAGAAAATTGATAGAATCAGGTTTCGATCATAAGTATATATATCAAAATAACCACCGTTGATTCATATACTTTGAGTTACATATTTAAATAAACAAATTCGATATTCAATATATATTTAATGAATGCACCGTACTATCATTCATAAGATAATTGCAGCACTGTTGTAGTTTCGACATCTTTTCAGTGCATCAAGTGTTACGATGTAGCCACGTAAGATAATTATATAATGATATAATTGCTAAGGACCTTGTGGTCCAATGTCACAAGTTACTGCCTCATGTGAGAGGTTGTGAGATCAAATATCAGTGGAGGCGATATTGACCATGAATTGTTGTGGATGAAGCTTCAATAACTAGTTAATATGATTCGTTTCAAATTATTATTTTATGGTATTAATAAAATACTTGATAAATAAATATATAACATTATTTTGTATTATAACTTTGATATTTTTGAAACAAATAGCTTTGATATTTAGTTACAAGATAGTGTAAAAAATAATAATAATAATAAAAATGGACAATGTAATTAATATCAATTGATGAATTTGAATGTAAAGAACATTTACATTGAAAAAAATAAATACAATATAACTAATGAAATTATTTTTCATACTTAATTTATTGATAATGAATAATTTTCTAAAACAAAGGCATTGTATCAACTTTGATTAGGATGGAGTTCCAATCTAAGACTTTTCTTATTGAAATCAATGAGTAAGTTTATAATTAAGGATAAATTAAGAAATCTTAAGAAAAAATAAAAATCTAAACAATCTGAACCATTCATTTGATTTAATAATTTGACCGTCATTTTTTCTACCCATTATAGGCCTAATTTTTTTTTTTGTTTGCTCTTATTAGTATATAACTATATATCAATAATAACTAGTATTTTTTATGCGCGATGCGCAAAAAATAGGTGCCCAATATTAATATTTTATATTAAAATTTTAAGTTTATTTAGATTTTAGATATTTAAATTATTGTAAATAATAAGAATAATAATCCTGGATGATAAGGCTTCTTTGCAAGCTAGAGGCTAGAGCTTCCCTCAGAAAGGGGTCCTGAACACACCACCTGAGTAACCCGTTGCGAGCCGCTACAAAACTGCCATTCTCTCCCTGAATATGTAATAAAAATATTTAGAAACTAAATAAGATACATACATACAGAGTAATACTCTACTTCATTTTTCAAATGCTTATGCGAATTGAGAGCAATGAATCTTGAGAATTTCATATCTTAAAATATAATCAAGAATCCATCCAGGAGTAAATCAACTAACCAGGGTGTGTATTATTCATACTGCAACCGCAACATGAAAACGAATCCTTGAAGCCAGGAGAGACGAGGTGAGCTAGAAAGTCCTCGAGAATTTTCTGATCTCATACATGATTGAAGAAATGGAGACGAGATCCTTATTCAGTGCATTGCCACCAGAGATCCGCTTTATAGAGTCTGAAAGCCTCGTATAATACAGCAGCAGTTGAGTTAAGGCCGCTCTTAGTATGTCCATACCGCAAAGGAAATTGCTGAAAGAAGTGATGACATCATTGTGCATCAGCTCTATCGCCCCCTTCCATCGCCCTGCAAAGTCCTTGACGATAGGCTCCACCTCAGCTGCAGTTATCGGCCCTTCAGATCCACAGCTTGGATCCTCCGCTGAGACAAAATTCACAGTTCAGAATTCAGAAGGTTCATGTGCAACGCCATCTTTAATTTTAAAATACTTACATCCTCTCGTCTTAACAAACTTGATAAGATCACTGAAGTGCTCCAGCAGCAGCTCTTCCTTTAAGGAAAATAAAATGAGAAAAAATCAGCAACTTCAATACATTAGAGGGATGGGGAGGGCCATGATAGGAAATGAGAGGCACAGGCCTAATCTGTAGATTTGAATTCTGAGTGTATAATTGCGATCCATCTTTTCATGTGTAATTGCATCACTTCAGTAAATAACAGAATTTATCTCTATACTGGTGTCTTAAGAGAAAAAAGTAATGCACGTATTTTCAGGTTAGTAAGATACAATTATTCACTATATAATTACCACAAATATAGCAGTGTTGTTCTTCAGTAAATCCTCGAAATGCTGTTGAACTTTACCACCATCTGGACCAGCTTCCTGAAACAGAGTGAAACATAGTAACTGCATCTCAAGTCCTAGGTGGTGTGGTCATGTGGTGGTCACTGAGGGCTTTCCTTACAATAGATTGGGGGTTTAGTTGAAAGTCTAGTAAGTTGCTAAGCATTGCCCATAAAAAGACGATTCGGAAAAAAAAGTGCAAATAATTGCTTTAAGCCTTACCTTCAAAACAGTTATCGTCATGTCATAATTGTTTATTAGAAATACTGTCTGCTGCTTTTGTTTTTTGAACTTTTTTGCAAGCTTCACAAGCAAGTCATCAACAGCCATTCTCAGCCTCTCCATATTGAGTTCAAGCTACCAATATTAGCACATGACAATTTAATTTTAGGCCCCAATTAAACTGGAAACATTCAAAAATGTTCAAGACTCTAAAGTCTTATCACCAACCTGACCATCTCCATATTCAACATTTAGATGAATAAGTGAGGCAGTAAATTCTGCATAACGTCTCATGACATAATGTGGATGAACATCATCCTCCCAGAGAGTTCTGATATTGGCATTCCGCAGGCTATTGAGTTGCAAATCAAATACCATCTTGAAACGTGGCCATAATGCAATGTTGACCTGCTCACAATTATTAAAACCACTTAAATAGATTCAGAATTGGAAAAGGAGTTGGGGTTGATCATTTGTATAGTTGGTATACATAGTGTTCATGTAGTACAATAGATTCCAGAACAAAGAAATATTTTAAAACATCCATCAACTATGCTACATTAAAATCCTTATTACAAAAGTTCAACAAATATTGGAAATTTTATTACAGTATGGAATAAATACACCGAGTTCTTTCTTTGCTTTATATCCCATCTTAACAGTATTTAACTGATTACATCACAAAGCTTCTATGTTTCATGAAACTAAAATTTTATACACACATAGGCTATTGACTGACTGCAAGATATAAATGCCAAAAACTGGCTACTCTCTTAGTGTCTGAAATTCATGTTCTTTCCAGGAAAGGAATAATGTAATTATGCAAAAGAATTTGTAAAAAGCCAAAAGGAGTCTAAGACTTGCTTAAGTTAGCTTACTAACAGTTTGGTATCTGTTATAAACTAAAATTGGGCACTAATCCACACTAAAACATTGAATTCAACTAATTAGCAAGTCTAACCCATGGCCTTATAAACCAATATATTCTCTCTTATTTTTTCAATATGGGATTCTTACAGTATCATTTCTTCATCACTTCAATATGATTTATATTGGTTTTCTACTCACATTTAAGCGAAGACTAATATGCATCCTCCCATATCATAAGAACCAGGAAGTCCTTTACAGCATAGTAAGAAAGTAAGAACTCTATTATCTGGTAAGATATAATAGCCCGAGGTCCTTCAGGATCCACATTGTTAGATGTTATACATATATAGTTGGAAGGCATATATTTAGTCATTAGTATATCATGATCTTAGGCTTAAGTTTAGGGATTGATTTCCGATCCCTACCATAGTTAGTATCAAATTTATGTATATATATGTGTATTCCTTTCTCTTAGTAAAGTGTGAAATACAGATTCCTGTCATTGTTACACACATTAAGGACAGGAAAAGGATATGTGTGACAAACTGATCTGGAAATGCATACCTTATCTAAAAATGAATCCAAGCATGGAATTCCGCGGCGAGACATTAAAAGCTGAAAGAGAAGTATAACAGTTGATAGTAAGAAACTCTGACGTAACCTAAAACCAAATGCCACTCATGGAATCATTAATAGCGTTAAGTTCCTAGAGGTAGTGAGGGTCTTCACCTGGTGCTGATGAATGATCCGAATCATGAGCATCAGGCCAATTGCATCAAATGAATTTGGAAGGACTGAGTTGAAGTGCTCATCAATTACAGCAAATGGACCTAGTAGTGAAATAAACTTTATCATGAATCCAGAGAGATTGATCACCAAACAAATATGTGAATACAATGAGATATTGACAATTCCTCATCAAGTCACTTTATCAACTTTCACTGGATAAAATCCATACTATACAACTGCTCTTTACAGATTATAGTCTGAAGAATTGCCAATTTAGTGCTACCAATATTGTCTAAACTTAAGATGGATTCTGGAAAATCCCTTAAATAGTAATGACTTGTAAATATTCTCTCCTGTAAAAAATATGCATGTTCCTACAGGAAATTTTCTCTAAAAAAATTTATGCTTAATTAGTACCTGCAAATATATCATAAAACATAGACTCCTCCCCAGAGAAAACATCACAGAAAAGATACCTGAATGATGAGAGAGCAAATGATAAGTATAATAATATTGAGAATAAAATCACTTTTTATGATGATTGTTTAAATTCAACATGGAAGGAGAAATAGAAATGTGGAATACTCAGAAGAAGCTGTATCCAAAAGCAGTTTGTGCAAGCTCCTGAAGAGAACTTCGTAGGGATACTTTTTCGAGCTGGCTTCAGATATATGTGGAATCAAAGGAGGTTCCTCAATTTCCTGAATATTGTCAATAGCAAAAGCATCATCTGAAGTTTCTTCTAAGCAATTATTATAAGAGAGTAACAATTCCACTTCAGCTAATGACTCAAATAAAATAAAAGAAAACACAAATTCTGAAGAAGAGAAGAAATAATTAAGAATTTCAGATACAAGTTTTAACTGTACTTTCACCCACCAACTGTCAATATTTTATAGAAGTGGAAAATGCAGTTCCATCTTTAATGGAATTGGTTATGATGAGCCTGATCAGAATCAGTTGCTCGTTTGAACCCATTGTTCTGAAACACCTCACCCTTTAACCTACTTTCCATGGATTGGAAGGGGGGGGGGGGGGGGGGGGGGGTCCTCCCACAATTCATTTTCACCCAAAAATCAATTTGAATACTAACCACAAAAACCAAATATCCATCCATCTTATATTGTTGTTTCACATCCTTTTTATTGTCCTCATCCCACACTGCAAAAGCAAGCTAATTTTCAATTGTAGATTACAATTTGAATACAAATCAAACTTCAGTTACCCAAATTCTTTGATATACTGACGCTAACAGCAATTGTTGCACCTATAGCACTGATAAAAGGTCCATCACCTAAAATTTCTTTAAAGATCAATTCCTTAACAACCAACCAAGCAATAGTAAAAAGTCGCAAGTTTGGAGGAAGAGGAGCACAAGTGTGACTGTTCACATTGCTAAAAACTTGCCCATGACAAGAAACTTAAGAAATCATTACCCAATCAAGGGCTACATGCATCAAGAATTACCCCTTCAGCACTCAAATTACTAAGAACCTAACCATAAATATTATAAGCCGCCATCCATCAATTTCCAAGTTACAAGTGATAAAGAACCAGAACTTGGTAAAATGATGACTTCAGGCAACTATGAACTATCATTAGTATAAAGTAGACATAGGAGTTCCTTCATTTGCATTGTAACTTGTATGTTCTCTGTGTTGACAAATCTTTCAATAAATTCTTACTTTTTTACAGAGTTTATGATCATGCATTCATTCTACAGAAATCCAACTAATGAAATACACCCTTAAGAAAGATGAGGTTGTTATCTATCAATATTTCTCAGAAAACTTCAGAAAGCTGCAAAACAACAGATTTAAAAAGTTTATACTATTGCAATAAGGAACAGAAGACAAGGCAGAAAAGCATCATAGTTAATGTAAGAAGAAGCAGACAGAAGTATGCCTCCATTTAGCAGCAAGGAACCAAGCATTTCCAATTTTGTCAAGAACAGGAGAATAAGACCTTAAGAATGTTGATCCTTTCACCCAAAGCAAAAACTGCAGACCGATTCTTTAATGGCTCTTTTCCTCTGGAGAAAAGGCTACTGCTTCTTGCCTCAACACCAATTAGATCACTAGATGTTGCTATATCCAATTGCAGTTTCTCTAATGCTTGAATATAAGCACGGAACTGTGCACTTAAAACCTGAATTTTAAAGACATAGGCGCATCAGTAATCATGAATAAATTAAACAATATGTGCAAGTGGCATTTGATAGGTATCTATAGTTTCAATAAGTTTCCACCTAACTCAATTCAACTGCATTTTACCCATTCTAGAACTACATGGAGAATAACAACAATGCTAATATTTCATCAATAATAATTACTAATGGAAATAAATATAATGAAGAAACAATTTTCATGTGATGAAACATATTTCATAACCGATGACGGAAGAAGGCCATGGTCGTAAATATAGTATTTGTATTTCCTAGATGATGCATCATAAAAGAGAAAAGCCAAGTTTGTATATTGGTGCAAGTCTTGAAATGTATTTTGATATATTGCTCAAAGGATTAATCTTATTTTTTGTGTCAATATAAGCTGCTTGAACCTCAAGGTATACCTCCTTTACATAAATGATTTCATAAATGAGAAAAGCCAAGTTTGTATATTGGTGCGAGTCTTGAAACATATTTTGATATATGGCTCAAAGGATTAACCTTGTTCATTGTGTCAATATAAGCTGCTCGAACCTCAAGATATACCTCCTTTCCATGCTCCTTGAGGAAGGATATAATAAACCTGTGTGATTGATTCTGTGAGTACTTCAACTAACATTGCCATCGAAACCAAAGAATGAGAAAGCTCAGAGGAGAACAAAAATGGGAAGCATCAGTGTGAATCATTATTCTAGAAATGAGAATACTTGTGACTGATCTAGATTTTATCATTTGAAACAGACCAAAGTAGCTACCACACACTAAGAAAATTGTTGGGGGTTAGAATGGTGTATATTCCCAGGCTCCCACCAGAAGGTTATGTTTAAGATTTTGGACACAATTAATGTATCATGGAAACAAAAAATTGGCAGATAACACTCTTCATATTTTTTTTAAACACTGGATATAACTCAAAAAAGTTCCATAAGCAACTACCGTCAAAATTTCTTAACAGCTTGGCTTTACATTATTTTTGTGGCAATACCAGAACATAGCTGATGTATTAAGAAGCACCACAATACAAACAGAAGCACATAAACTGTAAACATTGAGACTAACTGTAAGTAAAAATGGAAAGGAAAAAGGATGAAAACTTGATTTAGTAAAGTGAAAGAACTTAATTAGGTTACAACCAGAAAACTTTGTTTACATTAAAGAAACAACTCACTTATATTTCAAAAGAACACTCTGTTGAAGGATCTGGATATTTGTTTTTGGTTTCCTCAATGCATATAGCTTCTGAACCATAAAGTCAAACACCTTGGAATGACAAGGATGAAAATGGCATTATTTATAATGTATATCTATAATACAATTCCAATGTACTGCCAATAAATTTGTCAGATGAATCAAAGAACGATAAAAAGTTCCTGAAAGTTAAGTTTACAATTTCAACTTGAAGGTATCTTTTCATTTCTCATGAACTAGCCACATTTCTCAAAGATCATACCCGTTTGTTGTACTGAGCATAATTAAAATAAGGTTTGAATTATTAAATACATAAATAATTTCAAAATCTTGTTTTCTATACTTATAACATTTTAATAAAACCATGGCTAGGGGAAGCATTAATATTCTCTATTTTTTTTTTTGACAAGATAAGGAAAAAGGCACACAATCACCTAACTGACCTAAGCAGGCACCTTGAAATTCTATTACACAATACACATACACTTGGACAGTACATCTCTTTTTTATCTGGGTTTCAACTTTCAAACATAAAATAAGAATTCAGCACAAAGATTACTTCTGAAGTCCATAATGTTTACATGTTACTTTAAACATACTAACAACAGATGCAAAATTTGAAAACCCAGACCTGAATATTTGATTTAATAGTTAGCACTCCAACTATTCCTAGCAGTTAACAACTATGAAATCTTGAATTTCTATCCTCATACTCATCAAGTGCTACTTTCCAAAGGGGACAAGAGAAAGAACAAATAAGTTCTCCTTAGTAAGGTACTGCATTTTAATAGTGTATCTTAATATTGTCCCTTACCAATTCTTCTCTTTGTTTGTATTATGGATATCAAAAGCAAATATGTTCAAGTACAGTAGCACAGTGATCACAGAATATTCATGCATTGGCAGTACTGCAGTAGTGAGATTTTAGCTGTTTTAACCTTAAAACGAAACTTCCAAATAGAAAATGACACAACATCACACAAGATTACATTCTCATAGCCTGCAAAATATAAAATACCTTTGATACCGCCTTCTGTCTTAGTTTCTCAAGTTCAGGTTGAACATCTTTTAGGGCTTTTGATGATTTAACTATTGGATCTCCTTCAGCAAACTTCAGCTTTTTACTCAGAATCTCCAAAGTTCTCATATATTCCTCATTTACCTACAGATGAAGCAATATATAAATAGTAATACAGCAATAGGAAAAACAGCATTGTAGATTAGAAAAGCCAAATAATCCAGCAGTGTAATAACATCCACTTCGACACATTAAATGCATTAGGAGGATGAGAGGAAAGGAACAAAGAAATAATTGAGTATTAAATACATGAAAGACATCATATTATTCATATATGTACAACTGAACAGAAAACTGGAAAAGGCATGTGTGTGAGAGAAAGGAGGGATGGATAAGGTGCATTAAGGAGTAGAATTGTCTCTTATGAATTTTTCTACCTCAGATGGCCAAGCCCCATAATTGGATTATAATCAACATTCAAACTAAAAATGAAGATGGAAGCTATCCAATGGCACTAAATACTTGCTGTCATAACTCTCTCCTGCAATATAGCACTAGATTTTTGGTACTGTTTGATAGGTAAATAATTTATTAAGTGCACTAAAGGGGTGTGCATACTCTTAACTACCTCATGACAAAGCATTTATCTCCAAAACAAAACACCACAACTATTTGTCATCCCAGACACATATTAAAGACTAAATTGCCAACAAAATCTCTCTTGTTCAATTAACGAGACTTGAATCAACTTATTTACAATTCCATTTTTTTGTAATATTTAGTTTAGCATTAGTGTATAAAATTTATATACTTAGCATTCAAAGTACTATTAAACACAAAAGGCCAATTTAAAATCTATAAGAAAATAAGCAAAAGGGGAAGAGTTAGTTTGACCAATGAATAGTAAATAGAACAAGTAAAATGGGACAAAGGGAATACTTGATATGATCCCCGCATTTGCCACCTAAGCTTTCTAAAACAAAAAGAACAAATATACCAGACCCTAGTAACTACATCCATAGGAATCCCAAAAATGACTCTGACGATCACGTAAACAAGGGAAAATAGGTGATGGCTGACAAAGTACAGTAGAACTTGTGTACAACAATGTTCAAAAGAATTGAAAACTAGATACTGATTTTGAGACTGGGAAGCTGGAAAAACTCTAGTTGGTTAGGCATCAAACAATGAAAAATAGTGGCAATAACTTAAGCTGCCCCAACAGTAAATGGAAGAATGAAAGCAATTTGCAAGTGTCCATTGCTATGGTGCTGCATGAATAGTTATACAAGTGGCTGAAGAGTAGAAAAGTAGAAGAGAAAGAAAGGAGGAGAAAGTCCCACATAAGAGGTGGTACCAAATCCAAATATAAGTATCTATATCTATTAAAGTAAGAGGATAGACAAGTACTCAAACACTCAAAGAGCAGAAAACTAACAAACTGAACTCATACATAACTGTAGAAGACTAGTATTTACACATGTATCTCTGTCTGTATAAAGCAACTAAACTACTAAAAAGCACGTTAAATACAAACAAATTACCGAATGAAGATTCTTTGGCCAAAACTTTCATTTTATGAATTTTATAAACAATGCAAAACAGCCACTAAACAAATGATATAAATTTTATTAAAAAAAAAAAAAAAAAAGAGTAGCTAAATGCCTAAATCTGAACACACCAGTATTAAAACTTAAATAACTAAAACAAAATACCCTTTTGGTTTATCAAGAAAGTGTTTCACCTCAATAGTTAAATGTAACTCAACACACAGTATTTAATTTAACTTCATACACTTGCTTCTCCCAATCAGTTAATTGTAACTGCATACACTGTCTTCTCTTCATATAACCAACTGCGGCTACATCAATGCATTTTAGAAAGAAGCCATAATGAAACCTAAAGTACCTCTCCATCAACAATAATGTCAATCATCCTTGGTGGAACAATAATATCTTCAACAAATTTTGACAATTTTGACTCTGCCACCTACAAGAAAAAAAATAAGCCAAATGCTGCTAAGCATTCAGATCATAATGAAAATAAGAAAAAAAAATAGAAATGAAGATAGTGTGAAACTACTTTATTTCTCAACTCAATTTTTAAAAAAAAATGAAAGAAATTAAAATGCACGATTATCAAAAAATAAAAATACTGGTGAAAAAAAAATCCAAACCTTTGCAGGTTGTGATAATTCTGACCAAACCTTTTAAAGTTGATAATTTATACCAAAACTTGACACATTGATGCAATTTTAGCCAATCTTCCAAGTTATCTAAATAAAATCTTATACAACTTGAATTGGTTTACAATTTTATAAAAGAATCAATCAAATTCATTAAATAACTCCATTTATTTTATCATTGAACACTAATTTTATTTTAAAAAACAAACAAACAATTAGTTTCATGTACAATAATCATTTATTCTTGTTGCATAGGCTATACTATACTCCCTTTGACGCGAAATGAATGTCTTAGTTGCCTTTGGCATGCTTTTTAAGGGAACAAATAAAATGCAACCTCCTTTCTAGTTTTACCCCTCAATTAAAATGCATGAAAAGCTTCCTTAAATGGTCTTCAGCCAGATGCTAGATACCTAATTTACAGATATTCGAAAGTGAACTCTCATAGAAAACAATAATTAAATTCTTACTAGCTTCTTTTCGAATGAGATAAATTGAAAATGTGCAGGAAGAAGAAAAGGTCTCATATAAATAGTAAAACACAACTTTACAACTCAATAATGATGAGGGCTATGAACCTTGAGACAATGAACTGGGAAAGTCAAAGTTAATTTTGCCAAGAAATAATCAGAGAAGCGTTGAAAGATTTCGATCTCTGATTTTTACTGTGTCTAACCTTACAGAACCTTTAATTAAAGAAGAAAGTTGTTCTTGAATCGGCATCATCACCAGAAAATAAACTATTAACTGTGCTTATGGTGGTGTATTGTTTGGCAATGGTGTAGAGAGAAGTAATTGACCTTCTTGATACTGAGCAAAAGAATAGTAAAAGAAAAGGAAGCTGCTAGAGATGGGATTCACAGAGATTAGAAAGCAGAAAGAGCTCACTTTCCAATAAAATTATAAGTATATTGAATTAAAATTTTGAAGTTCATGGGGTAGTTCGGGAAAAAACATAATAATAATAGTGCTTATTTTAGGAAAGGGGACAGTATTTTGGTACAAACTAAAATGCAAAGTAAAACAAATAAACTAGGACAGAGGGGGATGTAGTAATTTAACTATAGTTTGTATGCAATATTTCAATGTTAACCATGACTTTAGAAAGAATATTAATCATCTCTCTCATGCATGGAAAGCATATAAATCAACTGAAGTCATATCAGCATTTTTTGGATTGGATTAAAAATATCGACTAGAATTGCACTATTGTGTCAAGTTTTGGTATTAAATTACCAACTTTAAAAGGTTGTTCCACAATTGTTACAACCCACAAAGGTTTGGATTTCACCAATAAGCCAAATAAAAACCCCAAAATATTATGAAAATCTTTTCCATATCTATAGATATCAATACATGAATAAAATATTAAAATGCATATGCATAGAGAGTGCAGTTTCTCTTTGCAATCCCTATTTGTACTTCACTTTATATTTTTCATTATCATAATCTTTTATAGCAGCCTATCTGTACTTCCAATTTATAATAGAAACAAATTGAATAAGAGTAAAAAGAAAATTTGGGACATTCCTTGAGGTTTGCTTCAGTTTTATTTCGTAGATTTTGAATATTTGTACAACCAGTATCAAGAAGCTGGTTTTTCAATCAAATACAAGAACCAAGCAGTGATGCATAACACTGAAGAATGCATCAAAAAGTGACATAAAAGATGGTATAAAGTGGAAAGAGAGAAAGGGAAAGTGTGGCAGGCTGGCAGCTAGGAGAAAAGATTAAAACTGCAATCCAATTTAGTTTCTGAATCCACCCAATACATGAATACAGTCACACAGGTTATTTTTAACATTCAATTGTTGTGCATTTCAGGTTTCATCTTGATACAATAGCAATTCATCATAGCAGCTAGCCCATACATGGAGAAGATTAATCTCCCACCACATTTATAAAATTAAAAAATTAAATAAATAAAAAATAAAGGACCATAAAACCTTGGGCAACTGATGATATGTTAACCAGCATAACATTCCTATTGCAAGAGTACACACAGTTGCACCACACTTAAGACAACGAGGGCAAAATTTCAGTGCAGATACTTATGGACTGTAGAATTATGGTTGGTCAAAAAATTAAGCATTGTCAGTATTCAATTATGGAAGTATTACCTTGCGATTCTTCAGCTTCAGTCCCATATCCATAGACTTCTCTTGAAGAATTTTTATGTCTGAGCTTATAGAACCTATTTCTGTCTGGAAAATCGAAAGTAATGCTGACAATTATAATGATGATTCAAAATGAATAGTTTTTATTTTAGGATAGTGATCCCTTCTTTTATGTTTTTTTTGGTTTTGTGTGTGTGTGTGGTGGTGGTGGATGGGGGGGGGGGGGGGGGACAGGGGA
>NC_044929.1:6512035-6597313 GCF_003576645.1 Ipomoea triloba
GGGGGGGGGGGGGGGGGGGGGGGGGGGGGGACATGGGGGCATCAACAATTTGCCAATGAGACCATCTTCTGCAATTGTTAGATTTACACAAGTAGAGAACCATTTCTTTCCATATGACAATTTGTTGGATTATTTTGCTTTCGTATGTGAACAAGGATCAAGAGGATAAAAACTGGATAACACTTTCAAAGCATGAACTAGGTTCACTTTCCTAAAAGTTTCTTATCAATCCTTTACCAAAGGAACAGGATAACAAGATAAGAACTTTTGAGATACAATGAAGGCATAACGATTGAAATGCAAGAGGGTATTTGTCAAAATGTGTTCTACAATGAAGTACTAAGACATCGATTAGAATGAGCTCAGCAAAAATTGGGAAATAAGAAAAATTAATTTCCCTTTAACTATTTCCTCCATTAGGAAATAAGGAAATTATATTTCCTTAAACATTTCCCCATCAATTTGATGTCTTTAGAATGCATGCAACAATACCTACTTATAGTATAAAGTGTCAATTAAGATGCCAACCAACATGAATAAGTCTTACAAGTATTATCCTTAATGTTCAACCAACAGGGAGTAATCCATTTGTCCAAAATCTGTGAAATTGGACTTACAACAAGCTGTCAAATTTGGACAAATTATTTGCTTAAAATCAGTCCAACTCCGGACAGAATTAATGCCCAAATTCCTATCCAAATTTAGACTAACCATGGACTAATGATTTGATTAATCAAGGACTAATCACTTGTACGTGCATATGCATATACATACATATATTAATATATTATACACCAAATGCGCTATAAAGTTAGCATTTCTTTTACTCCAATATTCCGGTACCAAATATTTTACTGATTTATTCAAGCAAATTAACTTGTAATTAATTATACGAGCTCATCGCGATACAATAAATACTTCATGATTAGAAATTCTTATCCTTCATCTAATTTTACGTGTGATTATTTTCTCACTCCAAAACTCCAAATAATCACACGAATATTAGATCACATGCACATAATTCATGAAAGTTATTTTCTCTATAATTTTCCAACACAATTTGCTAGCATTACACTAAGGCTATTATAGCCTTCCATCTGCATTCAATCATTCAATTCATGCATTAAGTATTGAGAGGATTATACATATGGGTAGCATTCACAAACTCTGTACTAATTTCTGTTGCATTCTTCCATTTAGTACTAACAAAAAAGTAAACTCAGCATGCAACATTTCTAAATCTCTAGAAGCACTAAAAACAATTATCTGCAGTCACAACTTACTGTAAGAAAGATGAAGTACCTGAAATCCACTAAGTAGAGCTTCCATTTGTGAAAGAATAATATCGCAGCCACGAATTTGATCATGAAGTGAGACTAGGTTGTCACTTTCTTTTATGTAATCCTGTCATTGGACAAAGAAACCCATAACATAGCATTACCAGTTACAAAAGGCATTCATATGCAACTCATTCATCAGTCATCACATTGTAGTTATCAACAATCACCAAAATATATCAAAGATGTTATATTGGGTGAAATCACAGCCTACATAAGTACAACTATTGAAGATCATAAAAAGAAGAGGTATTCTGTAAAGAAAACAACAATATACTTCTAGCCTTTTTCTAGTAAGATCCTTCCATGAATTTTACATGGTAAGAAAAGACATAATATTAACAACTTAAACACAATGCAACTTGAAAACCCCAACAAAAGAAAAAGAAAAGGGTCAAAGGGGGTAATGCACAAGATATGTAACAAACCTGGATAGAGTCCAGTTCAACCTGCCGTAAATTGTTTTCAACTCCCTTTGTGTATTCACGCAATTTCATGCCTTTAGACAGTATGTTTGCAACTACCTTTCACACAAACAATCAAATTTAAACAACATCACATTATCCCAAAGAGTGGGAAACTATATGTACTTGGAAATATATAGAAAGGAAAATTTGACCCAGGTGGTATAATACACTACTTACATCATCACTTTTACACTCTTCTAGTTCTACCTCTAACCCTTCAAGTGATATACCCTCACTGCACAGAACAATTAAAGCAATGATATTTCCTCTAAATTACAATCATGAATTGCTGTCATTCAGAATTCACAGATCAACATTTAGATAAAATAAGAAAAGAAGATTAAAACCTTGTTGCATCATCTTCTACATTCAAATCCGCAACATATGACCCCAAATCCAAGAATGATCTCTGTCCGTCATTCCCTTCACCCTAGAAGGATAAACATAGGCATAATATAATGCATTGTGAAGTAAGTATATACGCTTTGAAGCTCGAATGACTAAATAGCGTACCGCATCGGGTGTCGCCACTTCACTCATTTCCAAAATTCCCACAGCTTTTCGAAGATCTACAGAACAAAATGAACAAAGGCAAACGCCTGACCGGATATAATGAATTGGGCTAAAGGAACAAAAACAGTAACCAAGAGGGCTGGAATATAATTATTAAGAGTGGTTAATTCAGTTATTTGTGGAGTTAATTCCTTTTTTAGTCCTAGACTTATAGTGGCTTGGACAATTTTAGTCCTCCATAAAAAATTTTGCCACATTTTACCCACTGTTATACTAACCATTCCACTTTTAGTCCTCAGTTCGATTTTCCATCTATTAACTGTTAAATAGAAGGGTATTTTTGTCAATCCATGCTATCTTCTTCTCCGGCTTTATCTTTTCTCAACTGTTAAAAAGGAAGTGCTCCCACCATTCCTCAACCTCTATTTTATCTTTTTTTTCAACTTTATGTTTTACGAATTGAAGGGAAAGAAAATTAATCTAAAACTTAAATCTTTACAAAAGAAGTTGGTGGTTGTCCCACCTGACTGTTGTTCTTGTTCAACCACTACCCCTGTCGTCGCCGCCCTAACAGCAGAAGCAGCTAGAGGACTTCCTCGACGGCGGCGTTGGTTCGCTACTCCGACAGCCAGGCGGAGACTCAAGACTCGACGTTGGTGCAAGATCTGCAGTTCATACCTGGAATTCAGGCCTTCTCCACAAACTCCGGCTCTACGTCGACGACTCGGCCTCTATCCACCGAACTCAGGCCATCGCCACCGCCCATTCCATGGACTCAATGAACGCCCTCCCCTACTCCCAACGCCCCACCGAAGCTCTATCTCTCGCTGTCAACCACCAAGACTGCTAAAAATGCCATTGTTTCTGTTGACTCCGACACCAGACACCTTCAAGACAATCCCCGACACCTAGGACAACGAACCTAAATTTACAGAGGAACTCGAAATTGGACTCCAATCCTACAAGTCGAAGACCAAATGTGAAGCAAATCCAACCATTCGAAGACCTTATTCGTAGAGAAGACCCAATTCGCAGAGAAGAAAGTGAAACACATTCAATTGAAACCCAATTTAGAGCAAACCCTACACATTACGAACAGAGCAATGATATGATGATGGATACTGGCAATAAGATTACCTTTGATGGATTGATGGACGGTGGTCACTGGTCACAGCTTGGTTTACGGTTATCGTATTTCGCCCACTTCGTCAATGATGATGGATACTCGTTAGTCACCCACTTCGCCCCGCTGCCGAGCTGGAGTAATCGGAGATGATGGGTATTAGGTATTGAAGTCTGAAGAGCCTGGGGGCTGGGGATGATGAGAGAGCCAGAACCAGAGAGATTAATTAGGGATTTTATATTTATAATAAAAAAAATTTATTGTCAGAATGATTCTTTTTATTGAAATCAAGACCAAAATATACAGGGATATAATATAAAGAAGGAAATATGTTGAATTGACGCAAATACCCTCATCTTAATCGGTCAACTAACAAGAATATAGACGGAGGATCAAAATTATCGTGGTCACAATAAGAGCGTCTAAAATGTGACAAAAATTTTAATGGAGGATTAAAATTGTCCAGGTCACTATAAGTTTGGGACTAAAAAAATAATTAACTCGTTATTTGTGAATTTTCCTTTTTATCCCTGATAGTTGCACAGTTGTCCCACCTGCTGCTATTGCTGCGGAGGTTTTTTTTTTTTTTTTTTAACATTAGGTATCTAAACTAGCGTTAGTCTTTAGGTTCCGTCATTCCTTGTGCACTACAGAGGTCGTTATCATCACCTTTAATGTCTAAAATCTCCCTATTGATTATAGCGTATCATCTTCCTCAATTCTCAACACAAAACTCTGAAGACTTGCCAATACTCTCCGCCTATCTTTCTGTAGATAAGCAGTAGTTGAATATATATCTAAAAACATAACAAGTCACAATCCAAGTTATCTTCTTGATTTATGTCCGTTTTTAGTATGCTAATAAATGTATACATTTTACTTTAAATGTTGTACGCTCCAATTTTATTGGACAAAATTGTCCCTACTACATTCTTGTTAGACAAGATTATGTTTACATCGTTATAACTCTGTTACTATTCAATTCTAACATTATACTGATGACTCTATCATTATTACCATACACTTATATCTATCATATATTTTTATTACTCCGTATTATTTAATTATCACTTTATTAGAATCATTATATAATTAATTTAATTATTGATTATATTTTAATTAAATTTCTATGAATGTTAAATCATATGTGTGTACATAATACACATATTATTGTGTATATATAACTTGAGTTATAATTTTTAATTATTTATATTTATCAATGTTTTAATATTAGGCACGAATTTTCGTGCATCATGCATACAATGTGCTTGTGTGTGTGTGTGTTTTTTTTTTACTGTAAAGTATGTGTATGTATATCGTGTTATGTGTTTCTGTACATCATGTTATGTGTTTTTGTACATCATGTTACGAAATTCTGTACATTAAGCGTAAAGGTTTTTTACATGAAATTTATTAGTAGATGTATAACACAAAACATATTGTGTCTTATTTTACGAATTGATGTCTTGTATTATGCAATTATGTGCCTATATGACATAAATTATTTACATAAATCATATTTGAGAATAAGTAAAACAGAAAACATGTGTATGTACATCGTGTTATGTGTTTTTGTACATCATGTTATAAAATTCTGTACATTAAGCATACAGATTTTTTACATGAAATTGATTAGTAGTTGTATAACACAAAACATATTGTGTGTCTTATTTTACGAATTTATGTCTTTATTGTGCAATGTGTGCATATATGACATAAACTATTTTACATACAAAACTACTTTACAAAAATACAAAGTATAAATTACTACAAAGATTCTAAAGCAAAGATTACCTCAGCCATGAATGGTGTTCAGGCTAGTGGTGGCTGCGGTGGTGCGGTCGTGACAGCGGTGGTCCGCCGGACGGAGAACCGGAGACGTGGAGCTGCGCTGCTGCGTGCGTGGTACTGAGGTCTGAAGACGGAAGAGGAACGGGGAAGTGGAACTCACGTCTTGTGTATGACTTACTTAGGGTTTATTTGTCTTATTAATTTCTAATATATATATATATATATAATTTAAAAAAAAAAAAAACCGAACCGAACAAAACCGATCGATTTCTCTACTATATGCCCAGCCTAATTTAGGGCATATCTACTATCTACATTGCATCAATGTTAGACCTCTAATGCCAACTAAAAAATGTTGGTGTAATAATTTGTTATCAAATATGTACTTTGTGTTCTTCTTATTGTATAACCTCCAATTAAATTCATAATCTATCATAATCTTTTATAATTTTACCAAATTATTTTCGTTAAATACAACAATGTCGTTAAGTTGCAATAGCGGTGGCAATTTTGTAGATTAGTTTAAATTGGATGTCAATTTGTTCTTCTCCAAATAAATAGATTAGGGCAGCAAACTACAAAATCTCCACGGACCATAGACCACAGCATCTCATCGGTCGGCTGCCAACTACTAATTTCCAGTTCCATGGGCCACATCATCTATTCCGTGACAGTGCCAACTACCGGTTTCCAGCTCCAAAACTTCTTCCAGTCTGCTCCCGCGGACCACATCATCTCTTGTGATATTGAAATTTTTTCGTTTGATTTGTTTTCTATTAAATATTAATTGCATGCTATGTCAAGGTATGTTCGTCGAGAAATCAAGTGTCTATCCTTGACAGGTATGGCAAGTAATCACATATGTAATGGTGCCCAATTCATTTTTTTTGATAAGTTTCATTAGCTTATGTAATGGTGCCAAAATCTTTTTTTTGATAACTTTCATTAGCTTATGAGGATTTTAAACTCCTTGCCCTTCAATCCCTGCCTAAGAAGGAAAATACTGAGCGAGGACATTTTGTGTTTGCATGAACTAGGGGGTGTGAAATTATTTAACATTAATAATTTTCTTTTTAGGTTTCCCGCTTGAGGCTTTTGGGGGATCAAGTTCACTCAACTCAAATTACTTTTGTTGAATTTGTGTTGGTATGTGGCACTTCTACTTACAGCCTTGTGCATATATTGAGATATATGTATGAATTTAAAGGATTTTTGCTTCTGCATCATAAATGCTTCTTTTTGCTTATTCTCCATTAAAGGATTTTAGCTTCTGCATAAGTGTTTCTTTTTGCTTATTTTCTATTTTTGTATGAGAAATACATTTTGTGATATGCTATGAAGTATGCTTGCATAAATATTGTACATTACTTTACTTTATTGAAACATCATAGCAAATGAAAAAAACAATTATCATGTCAAAAATTTTACTAGTGTTTTACTTTAAAAATCAGTAATATAGTCTTAACCAATCTGAATGTAATTATTTAATTAAATACATGTACATTAGATAGTGTAAAATTGATAATATTCACCCAACACCCTTGGAGCGCCCAATGATGCAGGGAATTAAGTAAATGTTGGTGTAGTTGTTTGTTGATGATAATTGTAATTATACAAATTATTTTTGTTTTAGAGAAGAACAAATTGACATCCAATTTAAACTAATCTACAAAATTGCCACCGCTATTGCAACTTAACGGCATATGTTGTATTTAACGAAGATAATTTGGTAAAAGGGTTAATTCCACCAAAGGTCCTTTGTTTTAGGTGGCAATTCAATTTTAGTCCCAGACTATCGTTTTTGCATTTTAACATCCCAGATTATTATTTTTTGGACACTTTTAGTCCTTCTCATGAATTTTCTTATTTTTAGTAAGGGTAATTTTGTCTCTTCATATTTTTTTTATTTAACCGATTTTCACCAGTTTAATTAGGTTAGGTTAAGCAGACCAGGTCTTCTAATTATTAGATTCAATCCACAAATCCCTAACGTACTAAAAAAATCGAAAGGAGACCAGAAATATATGCATCTTCAACCTAATTTAAAGATACGCATCAATTCAAGTAATGTTAGTATTTTCACACAATGGAGGCATTAGCTTCTTGGTAGATTCATGGTCCACATTAGGGTCAATAATGGGGCGACACATAATTCGATTGCGAACTCCTTTAGGAATCAGATTTAGAGATTTGGAACAACAAATTTAGGACGAAAAATTTTCCCTTTGCTCTCCTCTATAGTAGCGTTGTGGATTGAATTTAATAATTAGAAGAACCGGTCTGCTTTACCTAACCTAATTAAACCGGTGAAAATCGGTTAAATAAAAAAATATGAAGAGACAAAATTGCCCTTACTATAAATAGGAAAAATCATGAAAATGACTAAAAGTGTCCAAAAAAAATAGTCTGGGATGTTAAATGACAAAAATGATAGTCAGAGACTAAAATTGAAATTGCCACCAAAGACAAGGGACCTTTTGGTGGAATTAACTCTTTGGTAAAATTATAAAAGATTAGAATAGATTATGAATTTAATTGAAGATTGTACAATAAGAAGAACACAAAGTTCATATTTGATAACAGATTATTACACCAACATTTTTAGTTGGCATTAGAAGTCTAACATTGATGCAGATGTAGATAGTAGATATGCCCTAAATTATTTTAAAAAGTTTTTCTACTTTTGGTCCTATGAGTTTAGTGTTTCCGTCAATTTAAGTACACAATTTTCATTCATGACATAAGTAGTACTTGACTTTGATTTTTTTTCACTTTTAGTCCTTGATTTTGATTTGTTTTCCACTTTTAGTCTTTTTGACCATCCGAAAGACAACTTTTAATTGGAATCAACAAACTATTGTGTCATTAAGGGTAAATAATGTTTAAAAGTTGATTAAAGTCAAGCACTACTTATGGCACAACAGTTTGTTGATTTCGATTAAAAGTTGTCGCTCAGATGGCCGAAATGACTAAAAGTGGAAAAAAAATCAAAGTCAAGGACTAAAATTGGCAAAAAAAATTAAAGTCAAGCACTACTTATGTCAAGAATAAAAGTCGTGTATCTAAATTGACGGAGGCTTTAAAGTCATAGGACCAAAAGTGGAAAAAACTCATTATTTAAATACCTTTTGTTTGACCCTGTAGGCCTGTAACCTCCACCGCCGGGCTCCTCTCGCATCCGCCCCTCACTCAGAATCTGCTGTTTGCCGCTGCATTTCTCTCCCTCAGTAGCGAGTATCAACGAAGCCCTAGGATTTCCGTCTGGTTTCACACATTCAGGTTCTGATTGCTTTCGGAGAAATTCGAGGTTATATTCCTTTACTTTTTTTTGTTTAATGCTTGGTTTCTTATTTTCATTCTTGTAATTCGTATAGCGAAAAACATTACTCAGTCACTTGTGTTATTTTTCCTGCAAATTAATTGATTCAGGTAATCTACTTTCTTAGTGTAAAGAAATAAACTTCAATTTTATGTTTATTTTCCAGCAAATTAATTTAGCTTTTATTTGAATATGAGTTTGGATGAAAGATTTCTTTTTGGGCACCAGCATATTATTCTTTTGGGTTAAGAAAACAGATATTTGAATGAAATTAAGTCTAAATTTCTGACGAAAAAAATGAATGCAGTAAAGAAGATATGACCAAAGAATTGAAAAATTGATACAAAACCTGGAAAGGAGAGTACTTGAGGCTTCTATATGGATAAGAAAATTTCAAAATTTTCTATGGATTGTTAATTGAGATGGAAGTTCTGTTGCATTCTAAGGATTCATATAAATTTCAAATTTTCATAATACACTTTTGCTTGATGTCAAGCCTTTGTTTTTTCCCCAAATTATGTGAACAAGGGTTCATACCCTGATACCCTATTACAAACATTTGATTATTTGAAACTTTGAATTCTTGCAAGGATTATAAATCCCATTCAAAACCCATTTGAGGTAAATCCGCTTCAAGTGTTCCTCCTTACCAGAAAATCTTTGACAAGTAATTTCATAGAATGTAAAAACTAACTTCATCCACTTAAATTGAAAACATTGACAACTCCTGTTAAAATGCAGTTTTATAATGTCTTCAAATGTCTACTAAACTTCTATGAACAGAAATTTGACATGGAAACAGAATGGTTTACTTTGTTGTGCCTTTCCTTCTCATAAATTGTTATCATTTCTTAAAACTAATTGCCTGTCACCTGTCATACCATTGATATTAGGGGGTATTATTTAAAGTGTGCATTTCAGCTGTATGCAGTTTTTAAAGTTAGGTACTTATTGGTTAACAGTATGTCTTATTTATACATGTTCTAACAATTTTTGGCTACGTGCTTTGCTTTATAGGGTTACCTCAATGGCTGAATTGACCGCACAAGCTCAGCCAGTTCACAGTTGAGTACTTAATACCCTGACTCTCATCTCTCTCTGTACTTCTCCTCTTCATCCAAATTGGAACTACCATATGGTGCTCTCTCTCACACATTGTGGCCAATTTTATATCCATGTTTGTTTCCATGTTTTCCTGTGTGTGTTAAAATTCTTAGTTTTGATGCTTTAGACAACATTTAGCTGGGTGCTTTTGCTGATAAGTGCTCACTAGTTACACTGTAATTCAAGTGCTTGTGATTACAGTGTGTTAAAATGTCATATTCTTTTATTCCAAACTTGTTACACATCATTCTATGATTCATGTGGAGTTTTTCATGGTCTGTTGCATGTCTTCCTGTTGCTAGTCCTAGGCTTTGTTTTCTTTCTCTATCTATTTAAATTGAAGGCTTCATATATAGCTTTGGAAGTCTGAAGTAGCTGCAAAAGCCTTGTGATCAATAGCATGGGGCTTCAGTTTGCATACAGCTTGATGAAATGTTTTGCATTACAATTCAGGTGCATTAGAAAACAAAGATGGTATTAGAACTGGGTCCAACCAAGAAGTTGCACATAATCATACATCAGAGACACATCCTGAAGAAACTGGTATGAAAAAACACTTAAGACTTTAGTTTTCATAATGTTTGCTTTCTCTTCTTTATTCATGACTTGATCAAGGGAATCCCTTTTCCCCATCTATTTTGTCTGTGAAGGGCTGAATGCAATCTAATGTTAATCTTTACTATGATCATTGATTCCAGAACGAAAGGCTAGGGTAGCTGCTGTTTGGCAGCAAATGAACAAAGGAGTGCCTTTGAAAACTCTTAATTCCATATTACAGAAACATAGTGCACCTGTCAAATCAAGTCCCGTTAAGAGTTCAAAGGCATCTTCTGTGAGTAGTAGGACATCTCTGTTCTATAGAAAATTGAAGAAGTCCTTTTAGCTTGAGCTAGTTTTGAATTTTAATGTGCTATTGTAGAATTGGATGACAGTACTAGGATTGGCACCAAAAAAGGCACCATCCCCTGTCCAAAGTGCACCCGAGAAGCACCCTACTATAACACATCCAGAGACCAGTGAAGATGCAAAGAAGCTGGCTGCTGCTGCTCTTTCCGCTGTTAAGGATGCTGTCACTGCAGCTGCATCTTCCAACAGGGGCAAAATTGAGGTGACGTTGCAAGCTTAGTTTCATATATTGAAAGATTTGTCACTTAACTGATGATGTACTTTCAAATTTCAATGAAATGACTTCTCTACAATTCTCAGGAAACTTTACAAGATTGAAAACACACCTTTTTAAACAATACTATGAATGTGTTTTTTGCTTTAAAGGTTTCCGAAGTTCGGGACTTTGCTGGAGAAGAAATTGAAGTAAAGAAGTATATTGATGCTAGCTCAAAAGAGGCATCGAATAAAGGGAAAGCTCAGGCAGGACCAGCTTCTGCTGTTGATGCTGTTCTTGAACAAATTAGGAAGAAACAGAAGCTTAGCGTACTAGATAAGACAAAGAAGGACTGGGTAGAGTACAAGGGAGATAACAAAGGCGTTGAAGAAGAGCTGGATGCTTACAAAAAGAGCTCGAATCAGTATCTAGACAAGGTCTCTTTCTTGGAGCGTGCAGATTACCGAGAATTTGAGCGGGAGAGAGATGCTCGACTCGCTGTGCAGGCCAAGAGGAGACCAGATATGCGAGAGGACTTCTGAAGGATAACATCACTGTGAAATTAAAGGGGGGAAACATCTGTGTATCTGGCCATTTGCTCTCTTCTATTTTGATCTTCTTGTGGGCAAAGTTGTATTCTCCCATTGGTATTGGGAAAGAAGATGTTAAAAACAAAATTGAGTAAATCATGAAATGCTCCATGTTAGGTTTTCAGTACTCACTCTCTCTTCCCTGGAGCTATAAGTTACTACTGATGATTGTTGATTTACTTTTTTATCTTCACTTGAAATTGATAGAATTGTATAGCTCCATCCTTCTAAAGCCATGTTTGGAATTATTGCACTCCTATCAACTTCAATTTAAACATTTATAATTTTTGTTTTGTACAGAGGAATTACAAAATAAATTTATAAATATCTAAGCCCATTGAAATTCGTTTGTTAATTTTACTGGATACAAGTTCTGCTGTTGTTACATGCATGATGCATCCAACACATCCATATTTTTTAAACATAAATTGATTTTTCTTTTTAATTGCATTAAACATATATTGTTATATTATGTATTCTATAAAGAAACCTTTTGTGCATTTACCTACTGGCTACTGTTAGTTTTCGTCTAACATTTTTTGTTCCATAAATTAAAAAGGAAAACATGATTCCATACATGATTCCTTTTGTACCTACTGACCTTATGTTTCATTAGGTTAAGAAAGTATGTATGAACAGATACTACATTATCCTTCCATCAGCAAGAGACATTAATGCCGCATCAACAAGAAAGCGCTAATAGCTCTCATCAATCCCTTCATTCCCTTGCTTGACTTTGTCCTTCAAGAGTGGGAATGCCTACATCTATCCTATATGTCACTAAGTTCGGCGGTAGCATGAATAAAGTGAACGTTTATCTCGAGAGCGTGGTGGTACATTCTTGACTTGAAAGAGCCTGCTGCATCGCCTTGACTTGATTCGAGTCAATCTAAATCAAAGTAAGGACTTTGCTTTGCCGGGGTAGACTCCGAATACCTTTCCCTTTCATCATTCCAGTAAGCTTCCAGACCGAACAAGCAATGACTTTCGCGAAAGCCAACAAGCAACGACCAAATTGTCGCGATAAAACAAACAACGGTGGACTAGCGCTACAGATGCTATTCATATTGTATTTGTAATAGAGTCAGTAATATTAAAAAAAAATATATTGTTGTAGTTATTTTAATTTGATTCATAAACAAAATGAAATAATTTCTTTTAGAAAAAAGTGCTATTAATATAGGAATGTTTTAACTCGCAAAAAACTAACCAAACCAACTTCAACTTTTTGAAAAGTATATATATTTTTCTTCTCTAAACTATTTTTTAATAAACTATTAATACATAACGATTTAACTCTTATCCCTATCAAATATAGTGATTTAACACACCGTCCATGTTGCATTAGTCACCTACACAGATGAACTTTGAAGATATCGTTACCATAGATCAAATAATGACTACACATCATCTCAAAGGAGAAAATGACCTTAATGTAAATTTTATTCTTAATATTGCAAAAAATATTTTCAACTTCAATACGATTTGTAAATATACTCATCATTTCAATTTATATTTTGGAGCGCAGCTTTCCTTTGAAGAATAAGCCTGGTTAACATGAACATGTTATATATTTCATGAAGAAGTGAATTAAGTTATATTTTAATTTTTTTTTGAGTACTATTAACTCTGTTACAATGTAGTATCTGTTCATAGCTACTTTCTCAACCAAATGAAGCACAAAAAGTCAATATCATTTCCACTGAGACTTGAATACACCCCTCCCATGTGAGGGTGCAACTAGACCACAAGGTCTTTTGCCATTTTTATTTTAAAATTAATAGCCATTTTAATGAATGTCATAATGATTAGAAAATTCAACAATTATTAGAAGTTTGAGTTATAATGACTGCCACTTGGCAGTATATGGAAGATTGGCAAACAAGATAGCAAAACTCAACCAAAAATTGAACAATATATATTTGATCAATAAGAAGTTGAAGGAAAATGTATAAACCATAAACTCAATTATAAGGCCAGGATGATAATAGTGATGCTACAGCTTGACAGTAAAAAAATCCAGGAAGAATCCTTAGACCAAAATTTCCTGGAATTCTCAGACCTAAAAATGCTCAACACTAAATCTATAAACACCCTCAAAACTGCTAACATTCCAAATATTAAACATACTAGAAAAATGATAATTCCTTTACTTTCCATATATACTTGTCTCTGCTGAACCTCTTCCACCTTCAACCTGCATTTTAGAACACACTGGTTAAAAGTGGATTCTACAACCAATACTAGATATTAACAGCGGAAAGACACTACAATTCAAAGGGAAATGCAATCAGTTATTTGTCAAAGTATATTACTTTAATTTGTCTTTACGACAAGAGAAGAAAATTCAGAGACCAGACAACTGCTTCAGCCCTACTTACAAAGGGAGAGAAGTGGAGAACAATATAGTCCACTGCATGTTGAATGGGGGACCCTTTATGCCTTCTTTGAAAAACTAACCAACTTTTTCAATGATCAAATACTTCTTGCTTCTATGAGAGATTTAAATCCGTCATTCAACAATAAAATTTCCTTAAAAGCACAGATAAGAGAGGGGGAGAGAAAGACAGGCAGGGGAATACTAGCATGGATCAACAAGTGCACAACAATGTGGGGTGTATATCATTTAAGTGAAGAACTCAAACCTGAGATTAGAATTTTCAATTATTATCTGCTCCAGCTGCATGGAAATAAGGGACTTCCAAGATATGAGATCATTGACCTCCTTACTCTGCAAGGAACAGTAGGTTAGGAATATACTAAAGCTACTCTGCTGATATTGGAAATGGTTGAATGGAATCATGGTAGGGAATTCACATACCATGACATCCCTGCTCTTGGATAAACTCTTTATGTCTGATGTGATCTTCTCGAAAAGGGAGTCTTTGTCTAATATTTCTTTGTCAAATTCTGTAAAAATCTTTCCATATCTAGAATTCAGCTCTTCCAGATACCGCTCTAGGACAGATAAATTGATATCAAGGGATTGAACTTTTTTCATTAGAATTGTCAGAACACTATCTCCAGGCATCCGGTTTACTTGCAGATGGTGAATTTCCTCATCAGGCACGCTAGCTGTCATCACTTCATGCTTGACATCAGAGTGTTCAAGTTCCGGGTCAGTTTCTGAATTATGACCATCTTCAGCCAATGAGTGCTGGGTGGTCATAGGTTTCTGCTCACTGTTTCTTTGATCTGATGCAAACTTCTTCTCCGGAACAGAGATAAGATCCTCAAGCATCTTCTCTACAGCATCAACTCCATACACTTCCAGAACACTTAATGTACAGTAGAACTCTGAGCCATAATGATTAAGAAGATTCAGTTTCATATACCTCACCCATTTTGGCTCTGGAAGTACAAACCTTTGAGCATGTTTGACATTCCCAGCAGTAAAATTACCAAGTTTGACCCAGGTATCAGTTGGATAAACAGGACTACCGAGGAGTTCAAAATCCTTCAGAGTGGATGAGTAGTGTTCAAAATTTCCTATTTCAACTGTGTCCACTAAAGTTTCTTCTGAGAGTTCAATCACAACATATTTTTCCTCAGCAGAGCAAGGATTTCTAAGGTATTTGTCCTTATCTCTGCTCAATATGTTGGAAGCACCTTTGGCTTCTTTGTTGTGAGCCACGACCTTGGCCCCTTTGGAAGCAGAAGCGTAATTGTACTCTGCCCCTCCTGGTTCCACCCTATGAGTAATGCTACCAGCCTGATCATTTAGATCTTGTACTTTTGTATTCAATGCTTTGTTCCTGAACTCACCAAGACTTAAAGAGATCGACTGAGAAAATCTATCAGACTTGAAATCCTTTTCTGAATTTCCAGTTGAACCTGATTTCCCCATGTCAGCTTGCTCTTCAATGGCGGGGGCTGAAGTTAAGTTCTTTGAAGACTCCAGTGGTTCACTGGGAATGTCCCGAGTTTCTTTGGCATCTTCAAGTGAAGCATTGTCTGTCTCTTCAGAGTTGATTCTCTCTGATGGATTAGAATGAATTCCTCTGTCGAACATAAGTTCATATTCATCCCAATGCTGAGTACTAAAGTGATATCCTCCACATCCATCTAGTTCCACCAAAAGACACGCAAACCACAATCAATCACAAGAAGAGATTATGGACATAAGACCAAACTTAGCTACATAAAAGTAATTTCAATGAAGTGGATTGTAAAGAAAATGAAGGTAATGAGAGAAGTGCTTATCCTTTGTTAAAATACAAAATAGATGAAGTAAACATAAACAATTGAAACTAAAAACCCTAGAAAATGCTTTTTACATGTGTTCCCTAACTCATTTAAAACAATGAAAGATAACCAACCTTTGTCAATGCCCCCATGGCCAATCCACAAATTTAAAAGAAAGACAAATCCCCATAGAACAAGAACCAGTAGAGAAACACTGGATAAAATATTTTTCCCCCAGATTGATTTCTCCAAAGATCTTCTTTGTAGAAGATCCCTACGAGATCTCTGCATTGCACATCAATCCAATCTGCTGTAGATCACCAAAGAAGAGTTGCAATGTAAGCAATTAAAATATCCTGCAGCCACACCAAAAAAAAAAGTTCAATTATAAAGTCAATGCACATGTGTATGTAATATAGAAGAAGCACACATCATATCTGCACAATAAAAGACAAACTCTATGATATTTTTCTAAGAACAAATAAAAACCATTAAAATGTCCTGTAAACAGTATATACAATTAAAACCTGAGTGAGAGGAAAAGGAAAAAAGAACTACACATCCATATATACAATTCAAGGAAGAAAACATAAAAATTGAATACTCAAAATCAATTTACTGGTGATCTTATATGCACAAGATCTATGGACTAAAAGAAACTCACCTAAAATAAAATCATCACAAAAGCATACAAATCATCAGAAATACATAATAATACAATACAATAGGAAAGTTTCTTCAACTCACCTAAAATAAAATTAAAGCCCATAATAATTTCTGGAAACATAAAAGTTGAATAAAAAACAGGAAAAAGATCAAAATTGACATTAAGAGAATAAAGAAAAAACAAAGGATTTGAATCAACTACCAGAATACAAGAATTAAACAAGCGATCATCATGGCAAATGCACGTACACTGAAATATGAGAAAAGTAACTAAAATGAAAAATTTTCACCTGAAATTCAATCAGAAAAAACCGAATTCAGAATTGGCCAGCCAACCAATTCAAATTCAATACGACGGTTTTTCTAATTTCTTCTCATTTATTTATTTAAAAATAAATTGTTTACAGACATCGCTCTCTGGCGTTTCGTAACGGCTCTGCTGGCATCCGCTGTTGCTTTTTAAACCTTCGACTCTCTCTCTCTCTCTCTCTCCGCGTTGATTCTTGAAAGACTAGAGGATTTTGGAAATTTCCCAATATTTTATTCATTTATTTACGAGAAAATGACACTTTTTTTCCCTATGTTATGTGCATATAGCACTTTTTTTCCCTATGTTATTAAAGTGACGTTTTTCCCCCGAAATGTTAAATTGATATTTTTATCCTTAAAAATAATTATTTCATTTATTTTTCTTCTCAAACAAATTATTACTTATATGTATGGATCACGATTCGGTTCGAACCTAACCAAACACTGTAACAATCATACCGAAATAGTATGGACGGTTCTGGTTACGATTCAGAACCGAAAAAAATAAAATTAAATAATTGTTGAACCGTGAACCGGAACTGAACCACGGTCATATATAGTGAAAATGATCAAACACTTATTTTGATAAATCGGTACGGTTCGATTCCAATTTCGATTTTGAACCGCTAATCAAAACTTATTTATTTATTTATTTATTTTTAATTTTATTTCTTATTTAAAAATAGTCTAAATTCAACAATTATTTTATTTTATTTTTTCGGTTCTGAATCGTAACCAAAACTACCGTCCATACTATTTAAGTTCAATTGCTACAGTGTTCGATTAGGTTCGTATCGAACCGTGATCTTCCATACATATTAGTAATAATTGGTTGGAGAATAAAAATAAATGAAATAATTATTTTTAAGGACAAAAAAGTCAATTTAACATTATAGGGGGAAAAACTACCACTTTTAAAATAACTGAGGGGGAAAAACAGTCACTTTAATAACACAAGGAGAAAAAGTACTATATGCACATAACATAGGGGGAAAAAGTGCCATTTTCCCTTTATTTACCTTTAAATTCGTAGTGATGACGCTGCTTTGTCCAGCATGGAGGACTCTGATTAGCCACCTGTAAATGCAGTACGTGTTTCAAACTCCCTTCAAATTATTACCCCATCACTTTTTGTCTTTTTTTGTGGAGAAAAAATGTCACCATCCTGATTTCGTAGTACCTGATTACACCCGCTATATAAAAGAGATGGGTTTGAGTCTCTACGAGATCATAAATATTTTATTTAATATTGTGTATATTATAATTTTTTTTAAGTACTACTAAATTAATTACAATATATAGAAGTGTCACTTGACACATCCCTCAACCACGTGTCATCATGTATATTATAGCGGAGTAATTGATTGAATATCAAATTAGGAAATCTCTTAATTAAATAATTATGTAATTACAGATTTACAGTACAATATTTTCTAATATAGAATTATACGTAATCATACTTTTTGTAACTTGTCGAATTATTAATTTTGTATATGATATTAATGCTACACATTCCTAAAAAATTTTCTCCTCATAATTTTTCCTTCTTACATAGCATTATTTGATTGGTTACTTTACTTTTTTATTAAAAGTTAGTGGAGTCACTCAATTGACGACAATGTGACATTCACTAATTATAAGGCTATCTTTTCCCCTGCAAATCTCTCCCACTTTTTTTAAATGAGTCTCACTTTTATATCATCAAATTTGTAAATTTTTCATGTTCTACATCCCGACAATATTCTCTTACTTTCAAAAGTGGTTCTACTTTCATATTATATTATAAATATAATAACCAAATAATATAATAAGAAATAAAAAATAAAAAAGTACACAAAGACTGTCGCAGATTTACCGTGCTTTTTCTCTCACTTTCTCATTTTCTCTCCTCTTGTTAATTTAACAATTTCTCTCTCCTCTTGCAACACACATGGTAATAAATAATAATAATAATTAAAAAGAAAAAACTCTCTCTTGCCACATAGATTAGAAAAAAGGGGATTAGCAGGGTTGAGGATAGCCTAAGGCATGTCATGAAGGGAATTTAAGAAGGGAAAAATTAGGAGGGATAAAAAAATTTTCCTTATCAAAATTTTGTTCAATTAATCAAAATTGAAAATGGTTAATTGTGATTACTTGAATGCACTAATGCACTAATGAATTTAAATTGGAAGTTGGATGAATGAATGAATCTCATGTCGATTAATTAATGTACAATAGTGATATATATGTTCATTTATGAAACAAATCTTATGCGGTCATGATTAAAGATTTGTTTGAAAATAAGGAAAATGATTTTTGTGTTGTAAAGTTTGATGCCCGTTAGCTTCTAATCGGTGTATTGCAGGATTAAATTAACAATATAATGATAGAGTATAAAGTAAAAATAACAATGGAGAACAATACACAGGAGATAGGAAAAGAGAAGGATAATCATCCATCTTATTATCCACTCAACATTTATATAATACATGGATATATTTGTTACAAAAACATCTCTATAATCGCTCATAATAATAATAATAGTAATACTAATGATAATAATACTTTATTACAATATTTTATAACACTTCCCCTAGGACATTATTTATCCATGATCTTGTCTCATTAAAAACTTGCTAGAAAAATCATATGGGAAAAACCTAAACAAGAAAAGAGTACAAGGTATATGGATAATATATGCCTCGTTAAACACTTCACTAGGAAAATCACTTTGGAAAAAATCTAGTTGAAGAACAGAGTACATGATTTTGTAAATTCATATATTGTACTGGTTGCCTCATTAAAAATCTTAGCTTAAGAAAATCATGTGGGAAAAAACTTAGTTAAGGAAAAAGGTACAACCATAAGCCTTCAGGGCATAATCTTAAAGATTTGGGATTTGTCTATTTAGGTATTTATTTGTAACTTTTCCCGTCGACATTACTGTATCATACTTATGCCTCTTTAAAAACTACACTAGAAAAACCCAAATAGAAAAATTATAGTGAGGAAAAGAGTACATGATATGTATGCATTCATATGATATGCACTTAAAGGATAAACTATATACTGAAACAAAACAGATGCACTCGAAGAAGAGAAAATATGCACTTGAAGAAGGAAACATGTGCACTCGAAGAAGAAAAATGTGCACTCGGATACAAAGACAATTTGACTTACTCAAAATTACAATTATGCCACCGCGAGTGACCGTGCGTTTTTTAAATTCATCTTCAATATGAGCTGTTGATTTGGACTACATCTATGGTTGAGATTTATCCCTATTTTTTTTTTTTTACCTAAAGCCTTCATTCACATATGATCCATATTATAACAGGTGCTAAGTTTCTCCCAACCGAAATGTGCGAATTAATCACAGTCTTTGATATTACCAAAATCAATAGCCCAGAATGAAGAATAATTTTTTTTTTTGTTTTAAAAAGAAATCAGTGACATTATGGTCATTTTGCGTAAGATCACAATTTAATGTGCGTAAGTTCAAAGCTTAACTAAGGTGTGTAAGAGCAACCATATTAGGTTTAGTTTTATTTTTGGTGGTTTTTTAGGACACACTTAGGAGAGAGAAGGGAAATAGTAGAAGAAAAAAAGAAAAGAAAGAAAGAAAAAACATGTTCTGACGCAAGGAAAACAAAAATTAAAGATTTGGACGCGCTCGCTGGGCGTTTGCTGTGCGCGAAACACGCACAACATTGAAGATTTCTCTCTCCATTCAGTATTAATGCACTGTTTGAAAAATCAATTTTTGCAGGAGAACCAAACTCATTCTCTCTCCCTTTTCTCTTTCTTCCACATCACCTTTTACTATTTCAAAAACCTCCAAAAAAAACCCTAGTATGGATGCTCTAAGTTTATAGCTTAAGGTGCGCAAGTTTATAGCGTTAGGTCACAGCTAAAGGTGCGTAATTCTAAAACTTAAGGTGCGTAATTTTATAGCTTAAGTTGCGTATGCTTAAAGCTTAAGGTGTGTCACTTTCTAGTTTAAGTGCATCAGTTTAACTCTTAAGGGTCGTATGTTTAAAACTTAAGGTGCGTAAGTTTATAGGTTAAGATGTGTAAGCTTATAGCTTAAGATGCATATGTTTAAAGCTTAAGGTGCGTCACTTTCCAGTTTAAGATGCATCCGTTTAACTCTTAAGGTACGTATGTTTAAAGCTTAAGGTGCGTATATTTAAAGCTTAAGGCGCGTATGTTTAAAGTTTAAAGTGCATCAATTTAACTCTTAGGGGTCGTTTGGTTCACGGAATGTTAGACTACCTTAGGGAATGTTAGATTGCTGGGAATGCTAGATTACTGGGAATGTTAGATTTCTGTGTTTGGTAAAAATTAGGCTATGTAATATAAACATGCATGTTTGGTTGATGATTTGTTGTTTATGTTATAATGGTTATTTTACCTTAATACCTTATATTACAAATCACCTTGCAAACATGAACATGTGCCAAACTACTACAATATAATGTTCTTGCTTTTCCAGGTTTTCAAAAAAAAAAAATGTTCTTGCTTTTCCAAATTTCTGTTTTCCCATATCTAGTCCTCTTTCATAAAAATAAAATAAATAAAATAAAGTTCAAAAATCAAGCTTTCACCTTGATGTATGTTAAGGGCAAAGAATGTAAAATGGCAAGGGGATCTAACATTACCTAAGATGAACAAGGGAATCACATTCCCTCAAAAACAAGGAAAAATGTGATGTGGAGGCAATGTTTGATTCCCAGGGAATGTTATGTAACTCCAACCAAACATATGCATGTTAGATAACCAACCCAATATAACCCTAGTTATCCTATGTAACCCGAACCAAACACCCCCTTAAGGTGCAATGTTTAAACCTTAAAGTGCATTATTTTCAACTTAAGATGCATCAGTTCGAGACACCTGTTCATTTGCATCCATGTTTCTAGAAAGCACTTTTTTTTTTGAATTTTCATTCACTTTGAGTCGTTGATCTAAATTAGATTAACAACTCAAATCTCACCATTTTGATTTCGAAGCGCATTTTGATTAAAGCTTAAGGTGCATCAGATCGCATATGAACCATCCCATATACACACACACACACACACACGCATGGTGGGTCGGCTGGAGTTCTAGACCGGTTCTGTACATAAAACCTGAACCCAACCTGACCCGCTACGAGTTTACTTTTTTAAAACCGGCCTCGACCCACCACCCACCACCCACAACCACCCAAAAAAACTCAACCCATACGTGTTGGATATCCACGTGGCGAATTGAAATTGTCATCCATAGTTACTTGTCTAATTAGGAAATGCCATGTAAGGAGGGAAAGGTTTGAAGCGAAAAAATTGGAGGGGGCGGTAGGTAATATTATTATTATCATTATTAAACTAATATTTATAACAATAATTTTGTAATAGATTTATTTTTATATTTTGAAAAATAATCAAATATAAAAAGATGATTTTCCCATTTACAACCACATAGTCATGGATAGTTTTATAACTGTCAACAAAGCACAAAACTTTTTTTTTTTAATAAAATTAAAATGTCATTTTCTATAAGATATTTTTTGAATTTTTTTTCTAAGTTTGTAAACATATCATAAAATTCAATACCTATTTTTTTTTTGCAACAAAAAGAAATATTTAGAAAAAAAATGATAGAATTTATTAATACAATACGAATTTCTTCTGATTTTTTTAAAATTGTTTTTTTTTTGAACTTTTAAAAGTAATAATTAAAATTTTTTTTTATATATAATTTAACATTATGACATCGTATTTTACCAAAACTTAGAAGTAATTTGCAAAAAAAGTTATTTACCAGAAACTTAAAAGTAGAGCTGTCAAAATGGGACAACCTGGCCCGTCTTGGGTTTGTCCAGAACAGGCCAACCCGTGGTAAATGGGTCATCCTGTTAGCATGTTTGTTAATTTTTTTTAAAAAATTTATATGTTAAAATATTTGAGTTTTTGTATAGCTCAGGAATCAAATCCTTAATCTTTAAGTTAACAATTAATACTATTTCCAATCAAACACATTAAACTTTTTGAACAAACGCCATGTTTACATATATACATACATACATATATATACTTACACACACACACACATTATAAAAAATATAGTTTATAACTTTATATAGTTATATAATAAATAAATTTTATATTAATATTTATCATGGTTCAAAAAATCGCTAGGCACTCAAGGGCGCATAGGCGCCGATTAATCGGCACCCGTGTATTTTTTCTAAAATTTGTTCAAGTTTTTTTAATTTCTTAAAATTGATAATTATAAACTATTTAATACTTTAATAGTTAATATTAAAATAATAAATATTATCCTAAAAAACATCTAGAGTTTAAACAATTTAGTATTATTTCGCTCAATTGCTAATCGGCCGACTAAATGACCTAGCCGGAGCCTAGGCGGTTATCGCTTAGGCGGCTGACAGAGTAATCAGGCAAGCAACATTTGACCCGGACCACCAGCACTGACCCGAAGACAATGAACGGACGACAAACAAGCCGTTACGCATTATTACACATTAAAGATGAGGAGCCACTCCAACGGCTCCCCAGCATTAACATCCACTCCAACGAGTCCTCAACATTAACATCCACTTACTGCGCATTGAAGGTGAAGTAGAGAGTCGTTGCGCTCAGGAATATAAAAGGACGCTCACACTTGTAGAGAAAGCACACAACATTTCTAGACTAGAGCTCACTATTGTACTGAGCATTTGTACTGAACACTATACTCAACATTGTACTCAACACTAAGATTAATAATACTCAAAGTATACCGGTAACATACTTACCGTCATTGGTGCTCTCATTGAGAGTCGAGATAAGATCTCAGGCAAACTTCACACATCACAAACACCCAGCAGCTCTCATGGTTTTCGTCAAGTGAACAATGGTCACGCCTCGGGTGATCTTCATGAGCAGCTCAACAATAACCATGTGGGAGATCGCCTCGAAGGTGATCTTCGCAGCCAAATCAACAACAACCACGATGGGGTTCGCGCTCTCCTCATAGTAATGTTGCTCCCATCCAAGCCGCGGACTTCCAAGCGGCGACGCAGGTCATTCAACAGGCGGCGGCAACGATGGCCCAACTAGTAGCAGGAATGCAAGGCCAGGCCCCACCACCGCCACCGCCTTCTCCAAAGGTGGAGGTGCAATATCCAAGACGAGAGAGAACCCAACGACAGGACGACGATCCTCAGCCGATGGGTCTTGAGCGACGCCCAGCGGCTTCCAGATCTGTCCGAGAAGGGATAGGCGAATCTGGTGGACCGGCTCCGCGTCACTCCACTAGACGCAGAACCCCACAGGAAGACTTGGTTGTAAAACTCCAAAGGAAGATAGACGACTTAGAGAAGAAAGTAGAAGCAAGAGAGCATTCACCAGAGCCGGAGGTAAGGATGACTGCTCCATTCTCTCCGGATATAATGGAGGTACCCCTCCCAAAAACTTTTCGGCTGCCCACCATCAAGGCTTACACCGGGACTTCTGACTGGCATGCCCATATGACAAGATATAAGGCAGCCATGGTGATGACCAGGGCAAGCGACACCATCATGTGCGGAGCGTTTTTGTCTACTTTGGACGGAGAGGCGCATGATTGGTTCAATACAATCCAAGACAGTTCGATCCAGACTTTTGCAGAACTGTCCAAGAATTTCCTAACCTATTTCTTCGGAAATATACAGCATAAAAAGCCATTCTCGCATCTCTGTGGAGTAAAACAAGATAGGGGGAAAGCCTGCGAAATTTTGTAAGCAAATGAAAAAAAGAGGTCAATAATGTATATGATTTCGACTCGAAGGCAGCAATCCTCATATTCATCCAAGCATTGAGGTCAGGCGATTTCCACAAACAGCTGAACGCCCACCACCCATGCTCCTCTGAGGACCTGATGAGGACAGCCAATCGATACGCTGAGGTAGAAGAGGCCGACAGGAAAAAGAAAGATGAGGAGGAAGGTAGGAAAGGTGGGCAACCTGATAAAGTTGGTCCGTCCAACCAGGCACCACGCCCAAACCAGTTACCCGCAACGAATGGGAAAGTTCAAGAAAGGCCTCGTCTCGCCCCACCGCGACACTTAACACCGCTTACTCACCCGGTTAGCGTGATTCCAATTCTAAGTCACGTTGAGGAAATGGGAATGATGCATTTTCCCTCAGAGTGTATGGCAGTTTCTACGTGCGAGGACTAAACCAAGTACTGTCGGTTCCATCGACAGGTTGGACATGATACTAACGAGTGCCATACTTTAAAAGGGCATATAGAGGAACTGGTGCAGAGCGGATACTTTACTCAATTCGTTGAGTATCTGGGGTAGTACCAGCATCAACAAAGCCTACCCGACAATGCGTGGCGAAAGGAAGAAGATCCTGAGCCTTCAGCTTCCAACACCAAGAAGAGGGGGTGCGACCTGGGCGAGGAAGGAAGAGACATTGAGCTAGAGGAGAAGTCCGCGCAATGTAAAAAACATGTAATTCGCTGATGGTCCGTCATGATTAAAAAAAAATAAAAAAAATTTCTATTCCCTTAAGGCCGGCACGAGATCCGATCTCGCTAGGTACGTGACGGGAAAGCTGACCTTTGACCGAGCCTACGGCTGGTCGAAGTGAGCTCGCGCTCAGAGCGCCAAAAAAAATTTAAAAATTTGGCTGAGGCTGACCTCGGCCAATCTCGCGCTCAGAGCGCCAAAAAAAATAAAAATAAAATAAAATAAAAAATTTGGAGGAGGCCTGACCTCGACCAAACTTTGGCCGAGGTCCCGCACCTCGCCTCGGCTACGATCGGCCGAGGTACTTGGTCAGCCTCGGTTACAATTCTCTTACTGTTCGAAAAAAAAATAATTTTTACACACGTCATTACTTCCAAACCACCTCAACCACTCTCGTTGGTTAGGGAGTTGGGGGACTGGTGATAGAGTAATCAGGCAAACAACATTTGACCCGGACCACCAGCACTAACCCGAAGACAATGAACGGATAACAAACAAGCCGTTACGGAATATTACACATTAAAGATGAGGAGCCACTCCAACGGCTCCCCAGCATTAACATCCACTCCAACGACTCCTCAGCATTAACATCCACTTATTGCGCATTGAAGGTCAAGTAGAGAGTCGTTGCGCTCAGGAATATAAAAGGACGCTCACACTTGTAGAGAAGACACGCAACATTTCTAGACTAGAGCTCACTATTGTACTGGGCATTTGTACTGAACACTATACTCAACACTAAGATTAATAATACTCAAAGTATACCGGTAACATACTTACCGTCAGCGGCCTAAGTGGCCTAGTCTTGACTGCCTAGCCGGCCAGCCGCCTAGACCACCGATTATGGTGATACGCTAGGCAGTCGGCCAATGCATAGCGCCTAGGCGTCGACTAAGCGATGTTTAGGCAGGATTTTCGCAACACTGATATTTATATAAGGATACAATTAATTGTATTAATTAGTACATTATTAAGTGTAATATAAATAAATTATATATAAAATACTTGTGAATATTGATATAAATAAATAAATAAATAAATAAATAAATAAATATATATATATATATATATATATATATATATATATATATATATATATATATAAAATTATATAAAGATATTTAATAATTGTTTTTAGTATAATTGGTTTCAATAATATTACATTAATTGAAAGGTTAATAATGGTTCAATTCTTGTTATCACCAACATTTTAAAATACTAATACAACAATATCCAATTACACAAAATAAATTTGAGGTTGGAGATACGGGTTATATGGGTTAGTTAAAGCACAAGAATGACTGACAGCTCTATGTTGAAGAATGATGGGACTATTAGAGCATCCGTATCAATGGATATCTTGAGGTTTTTGGAACAATATATATTGAGTTGAAGGAGAGAGAAGACAAATGTGGATTTTTGAAATAGTAGAAATTAAAAAACAAAACACGCGAAATTCTTTTGCGCGTTTCGCGCACAGCTATGTCCAGTTGGGCGTGTACACTGCACGCGCCAGCTAGCGTGTTGCTTATCAAGTTGTTATTTTTTTTTTCCACTTGCTTTTTGGATCATAATGTCAGCAACTACATACTTTTTGTTTTCTTTCTTTTTTTTTTTTATTTTTTTTTATCCACCATCTCTCTCCTATTTGTAATATCAAAAACATTTTTTATCATGCTAAAATTTATTGACCTTAACAGTTTTTGGTTAAGATTGACATCCCTACTGCTAAGCCCTAATTTGATGGGTTCAGGTAGAGGCTAATGTTTCAAAATAGGTCAAGTAGGGAAATTTTTCGTCTTGAATTTAGGCAGAGTTTGGGTAGCAGTGGAGTACAATACTCCATACCTGATACTTGATACTTGATACATGATACTTGTTTACACATGCGCGCACACACATGTATATATGCATAAGCTCAAATAAAAAGAGACGCCGAGATAGAAAATATAGTTAAATCTTAGCTAATGATCTAAAGATCAATCGTCCATAATCAAAGAATTTTTTTAAAAAAAATATAGTGATATTTTGATAATTTTTTTTTTAAACTTTGAAGTGTACAAGTTTTGTTCTTCAGGTGCACAAGTTTTTTTTTAATTAAATATTTTTAATATGTCTCACCATTTTTGCAGAATGTAATTATTAACAAATCATTTATTTTTACGGAAAGTAATTATTCAATCCATAAGGACAACGGAGTATTAAAAAAAATAAAAAAAAAAGAAAAGAAAAAGAGCACCGACGTAAGCTGCTTACTTAAGCAATCCGTGTCTCCTTGACGTAATCATTTATTGAAATTTTCGTCCAAACAATAGTAAAGATAAAATGGAAAAGAAAAACTGATATTACTAATTGATTAAAAATATAAAAAGATCATAATGGAAAAGAAAAACGAAAATTATTCAAATTAAAAAAGGAAAAGGATATTGCTAATTGACTACAAATTATTTAAAAGTTTTTAAAAAATTAATTACACTTTCCTTTTGAAAACTTTAAATTATTTAAACTTTAAAAAAATTAATTAAACATGGGTGGTTAGATTTTTTTATAATAATTATAATTAATTTATTCAAATATGGAAGGGGAAGAAAAAACTAAATGCGATATGGTGAAAATGAATATACTTAAGGTATAAAAGTATAATTACAAATAAATTAGTGTAATTGACTAATAATAATTGCCTAATAATTATTATGGTAATTAAGATAAACATTGCTAGTTGAATGTATTTTTATAATGATTATAATTAAATTATTTCTCATTTTCCCATATTTATTTTAGTAATAATATAATTAATTAAGTCATATTACATATCGATCTTTTTAAGATAATTGTAGATAAACAAGTCATATATTATTCAATTAATTGAGTAATACTTTTGCACTAATCTTATAATCAAATAAATGTACACGTTAAATATTAGAAGTTTATACAATTTAATCTTTATTTTTATTATATAACTATATAATAAAAAATTTATTCGTGTATCGCACGAGTAATTAGACAATTATTTGCTCTAATTCAAGTTAGAAAAACATAATCGATCCAACCAATTCCATCAATTGCGCTATTGATATTATAATTTATATAATTGTATATCGATCAATTTTTTAAAAATATTATAACAAATTCATTCCGTGCAACGTACCGGCGAAAATACTAGTATTAAAAATCATTTATTTTTACGGAAAGTAATTATTCAATCCATAAGAAAAAAAAGAAAAAAAAAAGAAAAAGAGCACCGACGTAAGCTGCTTACTTAAGCAATCCCCGTCTCCTTGACGACGCGGTACTTAAGATTTTTGGATTTCAGGCAGAATAAAATCTAAATCACCATCACAAATCCACGCCACATTCTCTCTCTCAATAGGATTGTGGGATAAAGGTCAACTATGGCGGAGAACGCGAATTGCACCGTGTACGTAGGTAAGTATCGAACTCCATAGAAATCTTAGTCAGGTTTTGATTTTTGATTGTGAATTTATATTTCGGAATACCAAATTTAGGTGCGTTTTTTTTGGTTCCAAGAAGTAGGTATTTCATTTGTGTTCATCTATTTGTTCTCTTATTAAATCTTGATTTGAGATTTCCGGATCTAATTCAATGTCGGATAATTTAGGGTTTCTGAGAAAAAGTTGAATCATTAGGATATATGTATATATAACTTTTCGAATTTAATTTGGTTATAGTAATTCATTTTGGATTGTGAAGTTGTTATTTCGATTCATTGGCTGCTGATTCTGATGTGAATGCTCTGTGTATTAATGTCTGGTTTTCTTTATTTACTTTTGAATTGTTTTCTCCAGGTTTCCCATATCAATTAGCTTCATTGCGTGATCAATTTTAATGTTACATTTATTCTTTCAAATACCAAATGTTTTCAATGACTTCGGATTTATTTGCTAATTGTTGGATTAATTGCAGTATTTCTAATTGTTTTGGTTTTTGAACCATAATTTGAGTTCCTTTGATCGTATTAATGTTCTTGATATGGATATATTAAGATATTGAACTGCTAGCAATTTGCATGTTGTAGGTAATTTGGATGAGAGAGTAAGTGACAGGGTGTTGTATGATATCCTTATTCAAGCTGGTCGTGTGGTTGACTTGCATGTTCCTCGTGATAGGGAAACTGATAAGCCAAAAGGCTATGCCTTTGCCCTCTATGAGACAGAGGAGATAGCAGAGTATGCTGTCAAACTCTTCTCTGGTCTGGTGACACTCTACAACAAAACACTGAAATTTGCGGTATGTCCTTGGTATATCTGATCATTATTAGCTCAATTATGACATAGTTTTCACTTGATATATGGTGTTACGACTTTGCCAACTAGAATTCAGTTGCAAGTTCTTTTCAACTCCTCAGTTTTCAAAATTTACTTGACAATAATGAAGGCCTTATAGTGCCTAAGCCTACCTGGGTTTTGCTCCTTAATGTTCACCAACAAGGCCAGCTTACTTTTAGTTGGTTTTTTATTACAGTGGAATATCCTCATACTGTTCCTTCTTCTAGGAAGAGGCATATGTTGTGGGCTGGCATTTGTGGAACTATTAATCAAGAAAAAACCTCAAAGAAATTTCTATCATGTGTTTTTGAGAATGGGGAGTAATTAATGGCTTTTGGAAACAGATTTCAGGGAGAGATAAGCCGTCAATGAACTCACCAATGGAAACCCCTCCCGCATTAAATTCGTCTATTAAACAAAGGCTTCACCCTGCCCCCCCTTATGATAAGGAAACTTCTCAATATTCTCCAAGATTATCTGCATCATGCCGGTTCTCAGAGCAACAAACATATTCTGCAAAAGGTGAATGTTGGTTCTTAGTGAAGTGATTACTCCGAATTATTGTCTAAAGCTTTCTTTTATGACTCTCCTCTTTTTCTCCATTATTTAGTTTATGGACTTTGGATACCTCTTTAACAACATATTTTTCTCTATTCAATTCCAGTTTCCCCTGGTGTACCATTACACCAGCGTAATGGCTATAGATCACATTATGAAGGCAACAAATATGATTACAGTCGACGAGTATTTGGGGCAGCTTTGGATAGTATTACCCCTTCTAGGTTGGGCCGTTATAATGGTCGTAACTCAAACAGTTATTATTCTCCTTACTAATTGTCCTTAAAATTGGTAGAGAGCAGCTCTAACTTATCCTGTACTAGTAGTGTAATTGATGTGGAATTAAGGGGAACGTAGTATCAGCTGGCATGCATTTAGCTTTTCTTGCTTTTAATATTGTAACATATTTGTTGTCTGGTTTGTGCTTTGTTGTTCAGTCTCTTAGAAGAATATTGTTTTCCATGGTATTATACTTTTAAAACTTACGATTTATCTAAAATGTTTATTCTTCAAGAACCATGTTTCAAGTTCTAGTCATCTGTAAGTGCCCAAAGACTTAACTGCGGTAGGAATAGAGAAATATCTTTGTGCTGAAGAATTATATTGACATTGTTGCATAATTTGCTGCTGCTTCTGAAGTTTGATGTTTGGTTGGTGAGTCAATTTTCATTGTTCTGATGTGAATTAGATTTAGCTAATCCAAAAATGATGGGTTTGTAATCACATATCCTCTTTGACAATATAAGATTTTGTCTCAATTTAGCCGAAAAATTATAGTTTAGAGAGACTGCATATATTTTTTATTTTTAAATCTATCTTCTATATGGCTATATTATGATTATCAAGATCCTCTTAAATAGGATAGAGCTAATATGGCCTCAGTTTCCCATTATCCCAATGTCTTTTCCATAATAAATTGCATGATTTCCCTTTTATATGTTAGCCGGTCCTTATCCATGACTCCATGAGTGCATTGAATTGATATACTTCAACTTAGCATTTTGTTGTTATTCCAACCAACTTTGGTTTGTCACATATATTCCTTTAACTAGCTTCTATGAACTCCATCACTACCACCTCCTCCTTCAACCCAATCAAGAGAGAAGGAAAACTGGATGGGTAATTTTTGTTTGCCAACTATATTTTTCTTGGAGTGGAAATCTTTTGCATTCAGCAGTGAATTCTGTAGTGTTCATCTATAGGATCTTGAGTTCTGATTTAGGGTAATTTCTTTCTATACTTGCTAGTACTTGGGATATTCTGGTAGGGAATTAGTGCTTAATCAGCTTTGAGAAAAATAGTGTCATCTTAATTGCATTTCTCTGCCATATTGGTTTTAAATGGGTGGTTTTTGAGCAGGTGAAAACTGGACTCTTTAAAAACTTATTATCTTATAACTTGAAGAGTAGGCTAAGATCAAATTTGATGGGAGGGCAACTATTTTTCCCATTTCAAAATTTAAAATAGTCCTCCCTACAGTTTTGTTTTACTTTTATTCATTTTTAATATATCACAGAATTGCAAAGCTAAAGTTCATGAGTCGTGGATTTCTCTCATTGTCATTCGATTTTGACGCACTATTGGCATTGATAGAAAAAGCATATAATATGCAATATGCGGTGTGGTATTGGGCGTATGACATTAGTCTTTGATTATTGTGACATTGTCATATTTAGTTTTTTTTTTCTTCTATTCTTTTTTCTTTCTTTTTTTTTTTCCTTTTTAAAAAAATTTGTCTCATTACATCAGTGACTTTTGTTTGTACGTCACAGTTAGTCACGGTTGTTTGTATGTTTGGTCATTCATTTAAAATTTTGTCATTCAGTCTTTGATTAAAAATGGTCAACATGTAAACAATATATTATTCATGGGTAACACTTGCATGAGAATGTTTCACGAGTCTCAATCTGTGAAATGGGTTAGATCTTTGATTAATGAGTTGGATATTAATCAACGATTTGATCCGTCTCACGGATTAAGACTCATGAGACAATCTCACTCAAGTTTTTGCCATTATTCATTTAACCTTCTTATCCCAACCTATACTTTTTATTTCTTTCATAAATTCTTTTAATTGGAAGATAAAATTACATGTTATAGTATCATTTTCTATTAAATTATGGAATGATAGAAATTTAAAGGAGAATTATTTGTCTAATTAGGATTGGATTTAAACGGACGATTAATTTAAATAACTTTTTGGGGGTTAGATTTAGTCTCTCCTTTTATGTCTTTTTATCAATTTAGTCTCTAATTAGGAATGAATTTTGCAAGTACATCTACTCTATATGAGGATATACAGGGTTAAATTAAATGAGTGATCCCAACTCTATGTGAGGATATGTGGATCAAAATTTCTTAAGATTCCAAATTGCAGAGACCAATTGGTCCTCAAGGATAGGACTCGAGTTATTTATTTATTTATTTATTTGTGCTCCCAAACTTGAGTTATTTTCATCCCGTCATTGGGTGACCACACTTGATTTAAGAACTATCCTATACTATCGTTTCTTAGGAGGTTGGTGATATGCTGATATGCCCTAACACTATTATGGAAGGTGTAGAAATGAATTTACTGCTATCATTTCTTGCCATCAATTACAAATTATATTAATTTTAAAATGATGGTCATTTTTACTGACGTGAACACACACATATATAATTACAAATTATATTAATTTTAAAATGATGTTTTCATTTTTACTGATGTGAACACACACATATATCATTGTTTTTATGGAAAAAAAAAAAGAAGAAGAGAAGGATTACTGCATCACATTGGTGTACTATTTATATATACTTAAAGCATTTAAACTAAAGGTTCTTGTGTTTTAGTTATCTACTACTTTTACCTGCAATGTGGATAAAGAATTTATGGGAGGATACATTTGTGATCTAAGTTTAAAATCAGTAAATATTTTGAAAATAAAAGAGTGAAATAAGTATGTAATTGTTTGATGATAATTGATTACTGTTATAAAAAAAGGTCTAATTAAGTTTGTGGATTTAGAAATAAAAAAAGTTGCTATTTTAAATTTCATTTCTTGGAGATGTATAAAACATTCTTTAATATAAGAACTATAAGATGTAACATAATTATGTCAATTCATGAATAGTCAATGGATTTAAATAGTTGTTACATTAATAAATAATTATTATTATGCAATGCTTCCATGGAGAAAATAATATATATATTTTTTCAAAAATTGAAAGAGAAAAAAGCAAGCTGTTTGAATAAGCAAAACAAAATTTTTACTCTTGTGCGTGATGTAGTTTTTGTCCGCCTTTATGACCTCTTTAAAACCATCCACTTGGTGGTGCAGATGGAGAGGACTGCGAAGGCTGCTTAGACGACTGAGATGGCAGCATGCTTTCACCTATTTGCTTATGATCGTGATGCATGCAATGATCTTGAAGGTAAAACAAGTCACCTCTCAAGCAACAATGCACTACAAATTTATGTTTGGATTTCTACTTCCACTGTCACATGAAATTTTTGGTATGTCATGATGTCATGTAATTCATTTTATTGGAAACATAAATTTGAAGAGAATAGTGGGAAAAAAAACAAACAATATAATAGGAAAATGCATCCCTCTCAAAATAAATTTATAGAAATGAAAGAAAAGAAAAGCCCTCCGGTTTTGGAATTGTCCTCATATATTTATATTTTCTTTATTCTTATTTTAGTCCATATACTATAAAATTGATCAATTTAGTATTTGAACTATTAAAAATAAAACAATTAACTAGAATTATTAATATCATTAGTTAATCAGTTAAATATGTTGATTTGGCTAGATTATGATTATGTAGTGATAATGTGGTTATTAAATTATTAATTAATCATATGTTAATATAAAAATATTTAAATTAACATGCGTGTTTTTAACAAGAATTGGACTCATGTCTAAATACTTAAAAAAAAAAATAGAAGAAGAAGCTAAGAATGATGAGATAATATAATCTATAAATTATTTTCACTTTTGATATCGCGACTATTACATCATTATTTACTTATGATAGATATGATATGTAATACTTATACGTGATAAAAAAAACAAGGTTAATAGAGAATACGCATTATGGTAAAAAAAAATGATCAATTTTGATAAAAAAAAGAATATTTTTTTAAAGATTTTTATTTGGAAGACATTTTTTTTAAAATTTACTTGGAAGACATATTATGGTTATCTTTCTTACACTCAGTTTTCTCTCTCTCTCACTAAGTGGTGTCAAATCGGTGAATTGTCTTGCTATTTGTCTAGTTATTTTTGGAATTGGATTTAGCTAACTTGATTAAAATATATGTCAGGCCTGATGGGGTTAAATAATAAAATCTTAGTTCGCCTTGGCCCATAGTCCAAAATATCGTGAGTTATATCGAGGACCATAGTTCATTATGCAGGGGTGAATTTTGGTTCAAAATGGTATTTTATATTAAAGGTGTGTTTGAAAACTCGAAAAATAATCTCTGAAAAATCAATGGTTCTAGGGGTGAGCATCGGACGGATACGGACGAATCGGATATCCCATCCGCCCATCTGATCGGGGTTCGGACTGAATTATGGCCGTCCGATCCGTCCCTTTTTATACACTTAAACCTATCGGATATTCTACTTCGGAGTACGGATAAATAAAATCGGATATTGGGTGTTAATCGGATATAGAAAAAATAATTTTAAAATAAAATTTATACAATTTTTTCCATTGCAAAGTTACTAAAAAATAAAATCTGAATTAGAAAAAACTACTTAAATAGAAAATACTACTTGAACTACTTATTTACAATTTAAAAACACTGCAAAAAGCCCAAAACTATAAAGGCTAATAGGCTATTCACTTTCCGCCTCATTCAACTTCTAAGTTCTAAGCTTAACTATTTATTTACAACTTAGAACTTACACAATACATACAAATTACAACTTAGAAGTTAGAACTTAGAAATTACATCTAACTTCTAAAGTTCTAAGCAATTAGCAAGCACTATCTAATTATACAAAAATGGTTAACTGTCAAGTTTCAGCAAATCATTAACATTGAGCAGCTATCACTCCTATCATTCTTTCTTCCTGTTAATATCAAAGCTTAAAACAACATTAGCCAACAATAATTGATTAACTAAACAACTAAGTAACAACTAACAAATATTAGGCTGTAGCCATAAGGCTAATAGGCTCAGATTGTATTTTTCCAGATCAAGTAAGGATGGAGGCAAATTGCTCACAATGTGTTATACAAGCACATGAGCAACATGCCAACTCCATTCCATTTATTCAGACAAAGGTGGAAGCATCATCATAGCCGGCCAATAAAACAAACATTAATAACTTACTGAACAATTAAAAGTAAGTTTTCTCTTACCAGAATTCCAGAAATGAGAGTATGGAACATCAGTTGGGCTCAACTCAACTAAGGGCAACAACATTTCAACAATATAAACTGAGAAAGTTGCCCAACCACTTAGAGGTGAAAGACCTTAACAACAGACCCAATAGCCAACAACAAACAACATAACAGAGTAGTATATTAACATAAACATACAGGAAAAAAAATACATTACATGGATTGATGCCAGCATTGATGGTATAGTAGATGCAACTCCTCCATTGGACAACTCTGCAAAATAGAATAAGAACAAGGTTAAGCAAATATAAATAAGAAAATAAAGAATAAAAAACTTGTAAAAAAAAAGTAATAAAAACTTACCTTTCTCTAACCTTTCAACATCATCTAAGTTCTCCTCAACTGTGATTGGTTGATTTGGTAACCTCAACCAATCTTGTGTACAAAGTATGGATTCCACTATTTTAGGAGTCAAGGAATTCCTAAATGCATCAAGCATCCTTCTACTTGTACTAAATGCACTTTCAGATGCAACTGTGAAAATAGGAACTGCAAGCACATCTCTAGCCATTTTGGAGAGAATATGAAATCTCTCACTATTGCCCTTCCACCACTTTAAAACATCAAAAGTGACAGATTCATCATCCTCCACAATACTTTCACTCAAGTACACTTGCAGCTCTGTCTGCTTACTGCTTCCACCACCACCCTCCATCATTTTTTTTTCAGTTGACTCTTCAACCTTGACTGAGGCATACCAATTGTTGTAGCCTCAGACTGGACAGACTGAGTAGAGGATTCAGGGGGATTGGACTAATAGAATATGTAGTTGCATAATCATTATACAACCAAGCCATTGCAGCTTGGACCTTGGCAAAATAAGCTTTGCCTTTATCTTCTCCATACAGCTGGCCAAACTGATAAGGGATGTATTCTTCCTTATCTCTGGGTCCAGAATATTGGCAAAAAAAATGACAAAGTTCATTTTTTCTGGGTCCCCCCAATATTTATGAAACTTGGTTTTCATTTGTTGCCCCATTACCTATTAAACAATAAAATCACCAAGCAGAAAGCAGATAACTAAGAGAAGTCCAGAAACACACAATTATACAAAGCAGAAAGCAATTAAAAAAAATTGACCTTTTCAGTTGTAGTCTCAGCTACAACCATATCTTCCAACATGCAACTGAGATCAGAGATCTCAGAGAAGAATGTGTTAGATGTGACATAGAGAGAACCAAAAATTCTCACTGTCATCTCATAGAAAGTTTTCAAAAGCTTAACTAAGCTTTCCACAGAACTCCAATCCAGAAAAGAAGGAACATCACCCAAGTCAGCAGAAAATGAGGGGTTATTTTCATCATATGCTTCAAACACTCTTTGATATTGAATTGCAGTGTTAAGCATTATGTAGGTGCTGTTCCACCTAGTAGGGACATCAAGATGTAAGGCTGATTTGGCTTCTACCCAATGAGATCAGCTAGCTCCTTAAACTTTTTCAACCTAGCTGGTGAGTTCCTAATCCATCTCACTGCATCCCTCACCCTTTTAACTGACCATCTGCAAACCTCAACCCATCTTGTACTACTAAGTTTAGGATATGGGCTATGCACCTCATGTGCAAGTATTGCACCTTAACAGAAGAAGAACCACAAGATAACAGCTTGCTCTTAAAAAACCCCAAAGCTGTATCATTAGAAGAGGCATTGTCCACTGTAACAGTGAACACATTCTTAATCCCCAACTCTAATAGACAACTCTCTAGGGCTTTTGCAATGTACTCCCCCCTATGAGCAGAAATAACGACAAAGGATATTATTTTTTCTGAAGCTTTCACTGGTCATCAATAAAATGTGCAGTAATGCACATATAATTAATCCTCTGGACAGAAGTCCAGGTATCAGTGGTTAAATTGACTCTTTGTGTGCCCACCCTAAACAACTTCTTAAGATTTAGACTCTCATCTAGGAAAATTTGGTAGATGTCCCTAGAAATAGTCCACCTAGAAGGGATCATAAACCTAGGACAGTAGACAAGAATAAACCTCTTGAAACCCTGGCCCTCAACAAACCTAAAAGGGAGTTCATCTATGATAATCATCTCACATAAGGCCCTCCTAATGGTCTCTTGATTAAAGACCCATGTCCCCAAAACCCCTTCAGGAGCCTCTGTTCCAGAGGTTGAAACAGTATTGAATGTGAGTATGAACTGCTTTGTATCCTTTGAGTGAGGAGAAGAAGAATTCGCCGGGGAAGAAGAAGAAAATGTGAAATGACAAAAATACCATCATTATTTTAACTTTTAAAATTTTCCGGCGAAATTTGGCCGGCAATTTGGCCGGAGTGACCAAAATTGATACAAATTGAAAAGTCATGGTATGCAATTAACACTTTTGAAAGTCGTGGACTGAAATTAAGAAGACCCCTATAGTCAGTGGACCAAAATGACAATTTGCTCTTTTATATAATTGTATGTTTATTAATTATTAATTTTATATAATTGTATTATGTGGAGAGACACCCAACAAAGCGAAATCAATACCAATCAAAGATAGTTGTACTAACAAGATGAATATTTTAATTTGTACTTTTTTTTTGAAGGAAAATTTGTACTTTTTCATTCTAAACATTTTGATAATTATATTACTCAACATTAGTTGTTTCATTAGTTCAAGAAATATTTTTATTGGTTATATTTATAAAAATTGATTATATTTTCTTTATGAATAATATACTCTATTTTTGTGACATCAATATTTTTTTTTAATATTTTTACAATGCACTAATTTATAGATAATATATTAATAGAAGTTATGGAATTTTTGTGAGGGTGTATTCAATTTAGAGTTTAGTGACTTTTGTAGACTTTTTAATATGAAAAAGTTTTTAAAAGTCTATAAATGTTTGTCCTTGTATGCACCATTGTTGTCTTCCTCAGGTTCTAAAGTTTTTTCTTCCATTTTTCTTCATTGCATCAAGACTTCAAGGTTCAGTTTCCTAACTCGATCTTTTAATTTCTCTCTCTATTAGTTTTGAATTTGTGCTTCATTATTGATTTTATTCTTTGTATCCCCTCTATTGTGCTTAATTGTTTGTCCATCGAGGACGATGTCCATGTTTTAGTGTGGGGGGGGGGGGTGCTATTTCTGATTTGAAAATAAAATTTTTGGTGAACTTTGCTTGAAGGACTCAATGTGCAACACTGTGGATAGTCTATTTTCTTTGCTTTGTGGCTGTGACTACTTTCCTCTCTGCTGGTTGGTGGTTTGATTTGGTGGTTCTTGTGCAGCCTAGCTTGTCAGGGATGATTCAAGGTTGAGCTTGTGTTTAATTCAGTCTCTTGCCAATAATTGGGTTAACCTCTAACCTAAATGCTTTACCCTGTGTGTTATGCATTGCTAGTGAAGGCTTATGTGGGATTCCGGTGATATTTGTTCTGTCATAGCTTGTCTCAGTGCTCTCATAGTGAAGTCTAGAATTTGCATGCTTTGAAGTGATTTAGGCCATTGTTGTTAGCCCAAGCCTTTAAACCTACCCTGTGTTACATTTATTTTCCCTAGTTGTCCCCTTTGAGCGTTGTTTTTGTTTTATAAGTGCAAAAGCACTTAACCCCGTTCTTTATGTTGTTTTTCTTGTTTAACCCATTATTTGACCCTTAGCCCTAAGCCATATATTTTCCATTCACCCTTAGAGAGAATGTAGCATTTGTTCTTTAATTTAGAGGAGATTTATCTTTTTGAGCTTAGTTTTGATAGAGTTATTCCTGTTATCTTTGTTCTAGTGTAGGGGTGTGGTGAAGGAGTTGATTGGTTATTGTGAATTGAAGGAAAGAAAGGGTTTGTTGGTTGAAAGAAAAGAAAAGAAATAAAAAGAAAAAGAAAAAAAAATTGAAAAGAAAAAAAAGAAGAAGGATGAATAAAAGTACAAGTCAGGTTGCTTGACTAATTGTCCTCACCCCCACTAGTTTAGAATACTCTTGTGTTTTTAATTATGTTTTGCTCTTTTGATTCATATTTTCCATATCTCCTCTAGGTTTAATTGTGAATAGGTGTGAAATTCTCTCTCGTTTGTGTATTTTTCCATATCCTTTCTTTGTTTAGCCACTCACCCTTAGCCCCACTACAAGCCAAATAAAGTCCTACTTGATCTTAGCATGCAGTTTTAGAGTGATCTATGTGAGTATGAAGGGCATGTCTATGGGAGTTCATCTTAAGCCAAGTCTTGCATAATCTCAACTGAGTACATGTGCATACATGGTTCTAATCTACCTAATTTCGGGTGCCCGGTTATTGGCCTGAGAGGGAAACTCACTTGTGATTCTGAGATGATTCTTAAAGCAGGTTAGGTTGCATGAGTTGGTTAGTGGAATGATTGGTTGAACAGGAAGGAAGTGTGATCAGTTTCATTGCTTGGAAGGTAGATTGTCCTTGGTAATTGCTTGAGGACAAGCAAAAGTTCTAGTGTGGGGGAGTTGATATCTACTATTTTGTACAATAATTCACCCATTATTTTAGTTGTATTTCCCTTATCCTAGTGAAATTGGGAATTATTTGTGTGTTATATTGTCCAAGTGTTGAATTATCTACAAGAAGCAGCAAAGGAAGAGTTTTGGAACATTTTGGATAAGTTTTGGAAGAAAAGGAAATTACCTAGGAAGAATAGGAAACAAGAATATGAATTGGAAAAGAATTGGAAGTTGCCTCATGAGCCCAAGGCCCATCTATCTCCTATATATTCTGGAGGTTCCCTTACAGAATTCTAAACCCTAGTTAGTTTTAGATTATTCTCTTTATCTCTTTATATTTCCCTAGCATAATTTACATTAGATTATTTAATTTCAAGTTTGGAATCAGATTGAAGTTGGATTTGTTCTTTATCAGTAAAGTTTCTCTTCCCTTTTATTTCTTACAATGTTTATGGTTATTTATTATTGCTTTGCTTTGTTTACTTTAACCATGCGTGAGTAATTCGCTTATGGGTTTGGATTAGGGATCCATTGTTAATCTTGATGTTCAATTTATGATTAATTGCATAAAGGAATTGAATCTTTTACCTAGGGTTTATGTTGAATTGGGGATTTCTTTGCACTAGTTATTGGTTTGTGGCCAGAATTAATTGCTAGTCTAGGAGAGGGATTCATCACAACAATAGTTGGATGGAGACCTCGAGCCTTACCAATTTCAACCTAATTTTCCTGCTATGAAAGTAGAGGCAATATTGGGGGCTTACAATGCTTAGGTGCTTAAGGTTATGATTGATGCATCACGACAGTGGGGCAATTTTAGCCTAATTCTCTTATTGATTACGAAAGTAGCTGAGTAGAATTCTTTTGTGTATTGCCCATATATCCCTTGGTTAATTATTCTTTCCCTAATCCTATTCTTGTTAGAACATCAAGGTTACAATCCCCTTAATCTGGCCCATACTTTTATCATACAGTTCATACCTGAATCAATATTGCTTTCTTTTACCTCCCTAAATCTTTGTTGCTTGGATTCTAAAAGTTCATATACTCTAGTGCCTGGTAATTCACACTGTCATGTGCCATAACACCAATCCTCAGCGGAACGACATTACACCCTTTTACACTCATCATTTGTGCTCATCAGCAATCAATATTTATTTATTTATTTATTTTTTTACAATGCATTAATTTATTTATGATTTATAAAAAAAAATTTTGTAAGAAAATTATAAATAATATATCAATAGAAGTTATGGAATGTTTGTGAGGGTGTATTCAATTTAGAGTTTTGATGATATTTGTAGACTTTTTAATATGAAAAAGTTTTTAAAAGTCTATAAATGTTTGTCCTAAAGATATTTATAGATTCTTACAAAGTTGATAAAAGTTTAAAAGATTCTAGAGAAGTCAATAAAAACTCTACAAAAGTCTATTAAAATCTATCACTTTAAAAGTCTTTGAAAGTCGTGATTGAATACACCCCCGTTAAAGAGTCTTTAAAAGTCTAAATTGAATACCACCAAACTTTTAAAATTGATAAAAAATTTTAAAAGTCTATGAAAGTCATGATTGAATAGGCTCCTTAAGTAAAGTTGAGTAGACGACCCAAATAGTGCTTATCTAGCTTCCTTCTTCCTTCTTCCTTCTTCCTGTCTTCGTTGTTTACTTAGGTTTCAATCGGTTGAGCAAATTTGAAATAGGCTAAAATGAGCTTTCCCCTTTTCGCATAAACATGGAAAGATGAAATTATCCTTGTGGTTAAACATAATGTGGTCAGTTATAATTTTTCGATGATGAGTTTTAGTCGACAATTTGACCAGGGTGACTGAAATTGAAAAAAAAAATTCGAATAGTTACGATATTAAATTGACAGTTTTAATATTCGTGAATTGCAATTAACAACACCCAAATAGGCATTGGACCAAAAGTGAAATTTCTCTACAAATTATTTAAATCACTAGTATTGGTATAATACTAATATTCATTTTTAAAGAAAAATAATAATTTATGTCTTTACATATATGCTAGTTATCAATGTCACCCCTTAATTAGTTAATTTTAGTGGTGTAAATATTGCTATATATGCCACTCCCTTAACAGAGATGTGATTATACCGTTTAGTAAAATTAAAATGGTAATTTTATATTTGACTTTTTATTTTTTTCTTTACCCCTTTCTCCTTCTTTTCCACTTTCTTTTCCCTCTTTCTCCTTCCTTTCTTTTTGACAAACCCAGAACTCATTTCCTCCTTCAAATCCCTAATTTCATCTGTTAGGGAGAAGTATGTGGGAAGTCTACAACCGAGCTTTGTTCTACACCATCATATCTAACTATAGAGATAGCGACATGTACCTACCACTTATCATCTTATTATTTTTTTTCAAAATATAATATTTAAATTACTTACACATAATAAAATAATGAAATTCATTAGTTATATTAAAATTTAGAATAATAAAATATTCAAATATACTAATTAAATTGTTAATTTTTTAAAATAAACTTAGATATAAAAATAATAAAAAGTTAGCCAAAGTTATAGAAATTTCTATAATCAACGACTTCGTACATACTAGTACTTATTTTACTATGTTATACGGAGTATATTGTAAATTGTACTGTTATATTTATAAAAATGACGCCGCTCATTTTTAACTTCATTTTTCATCCATCAGATCTTTTAGATCAATGGTTTAGATAAGTCCTTACTAAAACGTGTCATATAACAGGTAACCACAACTCTGTTAGGGGAGGGACATATGGCAATATTTTGAAATTTAAAGGACAATATTTACATTACTAAAATTAAGGGGTGACATTTATAATTGACTTATGTGTGAGTGACATAAATTATAATTTTTTCAAAAAAAAAAATGTGAGAGTATGACAAGATAATCAAAGCCTTGTTATCGAAGTTGAAACCCAAAATCTCGCCATCATGAGGCACAATTGTTATACCATGGACGATTGTTTATCTTGCGTTGTGGACCCTAATTCTAAAATTATGTGTCTACAAACATATTACAGTATGTGTTTACAGTTAACATATTTTGTATATGCAGTTAACAATTTATGTATATGTAGTTACCATTTTATGTGTCTGTAGTTAATATGTAGACTTGACAATTCGTGTTTATGAGTTCGTTAATGGGTCGACACGATAACAACATGAACACGATAAGTCTAAACACGGACACGACACGTTAACGTTAGCAAGTTCAAATTTTTAACACGAACACGAACACAATTTGTTAACGGGTTAAACAAGTTGGTTGACACGATAGACACATTTTGTTAATAGGTTTCGGGTCGTGTCTACTGTTGGTCCCAAGGGGATGGGGTACAAGTCTAGAGGGGGGGGGGTGAATAGACTTGTATAAGATTTTGCAAATCTTTTTCTACCTCTCGTGTGTATTGAACTTAGGATGTTTAGGTTCAATACCCACGAGGTGAAGACAAAGTTTTATGCGCAGCGGAAATATTATCCCCTTATTAATTAGCACGAGTTTGGGTTAGTTCGAGAGGTGTGATTGTATGCAGTGCAATCGAGAGGTTAGCGAGAGATAAAAGGCAGTAAGTAAATGCAAGAGAGATTTTTAAGTGGTTCGGCCAACCCGCCTACGTCCACTCTTCTTCCAGAAACTCCCTGGAAGGATTGCACTAAAACTTCCCTTTTTAGTACAATTACAAGCGCTTTCTCCCCGCTTCCAGCTACTCCACCTCTCGAGCACTTGACTCCACAAGCCTCAGGCTTCTTTCGCTCGGACAGCTGCCAGGTTACTCCGCTTCTCCAAGGTCTTTCTCCCCGCTTCCAGTTACTCCACCTCTCGAGCACTTGACCCCTCAAGCCTCAGGCTTCTTTCGCTCGGACAGCTGCCAGGATACTCCACCTCTCTTGCTTAATCCAAAGCAAGGTGTTTTTTGTTGTCACGGATGAATGTAACAATCTCCAATCTGACCACAAGCTATCGTTGAATCAATCTTTGATGTAGAGCAGCTTTGGTCACCTTCTGGATGTATTACAGTTTAAGCTATGTAACTCTCTCAAACACTAAGATGTGTTTTCTCGCTGTTTGAATATCAGGATGATATTCCAATTTTAGCACTTGCACTTTGAACGTTTGAATTAGACACCTCTTTAGAAATCTCAATAAACCAACCTCTGAACTCTTGAGCCCCTGTTTCTTTTGTGTCTTTACGTCCTTATATATGAGAGTAGAGGAATAATTCCGTTGGAGGGAAAATTATTCCGTTTAAAATTGTTTCCCATGCTGATTATGGGTCTTGCACAATTTCAGCATATTTCATGGAGTGGTGGTCTTTGAGACTTGATCCTTTTGTCTTGTAGTGAATATTCTATAGTTCACTTTCTTGAGTCCATGCTCCATTTTGCTCTTTTTATATTCCCATTATTCCTTGTTTGTAGGGAATCAGACCACTTCAGCATTGGTGCACCTTTTGACCGTTTGTGGTGGAAATCTGACGTGTCATCCATTTCCGCCCATTGTTTGTGGTGGAAATCTGACGTGTCATCCATTTCCGCCCATTTTGAAACTTCACGTTCGGCACCTCTTCACATTTCCGCCCATTTTGAAACTTCACGTTCGGCACCTCTTCATTTTTCCGCCCATTTTGAAACTTCACGTTCGGCACCTCTTCATTTTTCTATCTCCTTTGAAACTTCACGTTCGGCACCTCTTCATTTTTCTATCTCCATGATATTCTTCTTCTCCAAACTTAAAATATTTTATCTGCACGTGTTGGCTGCCACTCAGTCTTTTGGAGAAGTACCGGTGTATCGAGATCATGCTTGATGTCTCGATTACTTGATTCCATGTATCGAGAGGTCTATCTCTCGAATACTCCTTACGTCTCGAACTGGATAGGTATATCGAGAGGTCCTTACCTCTCGAACTTAGCTTATGTCTCGAGACTTAGTTGAAGTCTCGCAGACCCTTATTCCTCCAGTGTTGTCTCGTGTCTTCTTCTGATATATCTATTAGCTTGCAACACGAAAACTTCTAGGATGTTCAAGCAAGTTTACNACGAAAACTTCTAGGATGTTCAAGCAAGTTTACCTTAAGCTTAAATATTTCCCGAGTTGAGCTCAATTTTACCCGGTTGTATTTTCGCTCTTAGTTTACTTGTCGAACTTACATTGTTTTGCCTATACATCGAGACCTAGGGATTTCTACTTAACAGTTGGTATCATCAAAACCTATTACATGATGTTCCTAACATCTACACAATATGACACGAAGCCCGTTTAAACCCGCTAAACCTATTAATATACTTAAAAAAACTGTTGAAACCTTAGCCCTTTTAGGAATGGACCCATTAGGTTAATAGTATATTTCTGTATAAATAGTAGATATATGTATAATTCTTTTGAGAGAACATAATGAATCCATTTATTTTTCACATGTATTAGAGTCTAAACCCTAAATAAACCCTAGTTTTTCCCCGCTGTCGCGACTGCCCATCTCGTTTCGACGCATTTGTGGCTGTTATTTGAAGAAACTACCATCACAGCCTTACTCGGAACCTCATCGCGAGCCTTCGTTGGAAGTCCGACCAACTAACTTCGCCGCACGTGCCGCCACGCGCCACCACTCTCCGCCGTTAGTTTCTTCATTTTCTAACCAGATCTCCTCCTCCTGACCTCCGTTCAAGATTTTGTTACCACCATTAGACTCACCTTAAAGAGGTGCTCCTGAGAGTGTTTTCAGATCTTTAGTCTACGCCGGTCAACGTCCCTTGAGGCATTTTTCTTGCCCTTTTCTGAATAATATTATAGCTTCATCTCTCACAATTGGTACCTCCTCTCTGTTGTGTCTCTCTCTAGCTAGTACCACAAGTACTTGGATTCCAGACACAGGTACCTCAGTTCATATTTCTGATAATTTATCCTTTATGACTAATGTCACAATGTCTAAGGCTTTTCCCATGGTTACCTTAGTTAATGGTCATCCAACACCAGCTGCCGGTGTTGGTCAAGCTTCGCTTATGCCATCTTTTTCCTTAAAGTCAGTTTTATATGTTCCTAATAGTCATTTCAACCTTTATCTCTGTAAGTAAAATCACTCGTACCCTTAATTGCTCCATAACATTTTGTGCTGATTCGATTATTGTGCAAGATTGTAGTACGAGGAAGGTAACTGGTATTAGGATTTTGCCTCTATTACCCCCTTCGCAGTGATCTTGTTGCCTGTGCTTCTGCAGATTCTCACATACTTCTACATAGTTGTTTGGCCCACCCTAGTCCCTCCAAACTTTGACGAATGGTTCTAGGTCTGTCTATAGAGTCATTAGACTGCGACTCTTGTCACCTTGGAAAGAAATTACATAAGTTCTTTTCCACGGAGAGTCAATAATTGGACTGCGTCTCTTTTTGATTTAGTTCATACTGATGTTTGGGGTCCATGTCATGCCAATTCTACTTTGGGGTTTCGTTACTTTGTCACTTTTACGTATGATTATTCTAGGTGTATTTTGGTATTCCTTATGAAAATATCGTTTTGAGTTATTCTAGATTTTTCAAAATTTTTGTTGTGAAATACAAACTCAATTTGGTAAACCAATTCGTGTTCTGCGTAGTGACAATGCTAAGGAATATCTCTCTAATCCCTTTTAGTCCTATATGACCTCTCGGCGTATGTTACACCAACGGCTGTGTGTTTACAAGAACTAAAATTTAAAGTTTAGTTATATAAAAATGAAATAAAACATACAATTTAATCCGTCAAACAAACTAAAAAAATATTCAATTTATAACATTTATAAAATGATAAAGGGTGTGTTTGGTTCGCACATGAGAATCGGAATCGGTATGGGTATCAAATACTTGGTAAGAGTAATGGGTTTTGGTGAAAGTAATTTGCATTTTTGGTAGTAGGGTGGAATGAGAATGATTATTAATAGTTGGGGAAGAAAGTAGGAAGTGAAATGAAACCCTTATTTCATTAGGGTATGAGTTTTCCCATTAATGGGGTATTTCACACCCAAAGTAGTATTCTAAAACCTATCAACCAAACAATAATAATTACTTTGATACCCATACCTTATGCCTAAACCCACTAACCAAACACACCCAAAGTAATATTAAAAAATCATAATTAAAGAAATCCATACTAGTTTTTAAAATAAAATTAAACACAATAAAAGCTCAAATTTCATATATTGTTGAACATCAATAATTGGTGTAGGATTTTAGCCTAATGTAGTAAGTTCATTATTAGTCATGTTCATTGATATCTTTTGTAATATCATTCATGCCAATGGTTCTTAGCGGATTATAAACAGGTTTGTGTAAACGGGTTCGTGTAAACAAGTTGTACAATATTAAGGGTTAAACGAGTTCTTAATAGGTTTACCGGGTTGACCCATTAAGACACGAAATATAATTGAGTCCTTAACGGGTCAATCTGTTAACAACCCGTGACATGTTAAGGTTAAATAGTAACCCGTTATTTTCGTGTTCGGTTTTGTGTCTTGTTAATAAGTCGTGTTCATAATTGCTAGATCTATTAGTATGTCATGTGCCTTCAATTTATTTACTGGTACATAAATCATTGGCAAATTATGCTATAAGGTGGACCCATGTCCATGTTCACAATATAAAAACTCCATGTTCACAATATAAAAACTCCATGTTAACAATTTTAGAACTCTATATTTCACAATTTTAAATCTCAATATACAAAATTACATTACTCAATATGTACAATTTTTGAACTCTATATTCACAATTTTGTTATATAGATTCAAAAATTGTGTTATACTAATGAATATAGAGTTCTGAAATTGTGAATATTGAGTTATGAAATTGTGAACATAGAGTTATAAAATTGTGAACATAAAGTTTTAAAATTGTTAATATGGAGTTAAAAAACTGTGAACGTAGAGTTCAAAAACTGTAAATATAGAGTACTAAAATTGTGAACATGAACATGAACATGAGTACATTTTGCAAGATGGATATGGGTCCATGGCATAACAACCATAAATCATTAAGGGTGTGTTTGGAAAGCTGGAAAATGATTTCTGGAAAATAAGTCATTTTCCATAAAACATTTTCCTTTCTTGTGTTTGGCTACAAAGCAGAAAACTGTCTTTGAGTGTTTGGTTCATTTTCCAGAAAATAGACAGGAAAATGAACAGAATTGTATAATTGAATATTTTAATTAATTTATTTAAATATAACAACATTTATAACAAATATAACAATCAACAAAATCACAACAAAAATATTAAAAAAAATAATAATAAAAATAAAACATGCTGGTGGTTTCACGGAAACTAGTGACCGACTGGTCACTGGTTTCAAGATGCTATTTACCATTGACTCTATTTTTCCCCTCCTTCCCAAACACCAAAAACCCGTAAATCATTTTCCGGGTTTCCAAACACACCCTAAGTATAGGTATAAAATATGTCAATTGTAGCTTAGATTATGTGTCGCTCTCCCTCCGTACCTGTATACTCCGTATAACTATATACTTGTTGATTTGCTAAATACCAGAATTTGGTCTGGTATTCACGAATACTTTGTTATATAAGAGTGAATATTTTAAAGGAGACCCCAATTTTTCTGCCCGACATATTGTGTTAGTGGATGTATGCTTGTTTTTATTTTCCTTTTTTGAAAGCAAGAAGCAGAGGAGATCCATCCTTGTTGTAAACGATGCAGTCAAGCCTCAGCAGAACTAAAATTTTCAAGCAAAATCTAAGGATAACCCAATTGGGGAAAACGGGCCAAATCGAAGAGGCCATTAGAGTATTCAAGAAAATCACTCACCCCAACACTGTCACCTACAACTCCATGATCTCTGCCTACGCAAAAAATGGCAGAATAAAGCAGGCACGTGTGCTGTTTGATAAAATGCCGCATAAGAACTTGGTTTCTTGGAACACATTGATAAATGGCTACATATACAACGATCAGATTGAGCAAGCCTGCAAACTGTTTGAGAAAATGCCTCAACGGGACTTTTTCACGTATGCATTGATGATTACTTGCTATTCACGTAATGGAGCGCTTGATAGGGCAAGGAACATTTTTTATTCACTTCCTGATATGAGTAACGTGGCTTGTTGGAATGCAATGATTACCGGTTATGTGAAGAACGGGAGGTTGAGTGAAGCTAGGAAATTATTCGATAGGATGCCAGTTAGGAATTTAGTTTCATGGAATTCAATGCTTTCAGGTTATACCCAGAATGGGGAAATGGAACTTGGACTGAAGTTTTTCAATGAGATGGAAGAGAAGGATATTGTTTCTTGGAACATGGTGGTGTGTGGGTTTGTTGAGCTGGGTGACCTGGATTCTGCTTGGGAATTCTTTGAGAAGATTCCTTGTCCAAATGTTGTTTCTTGGGTGACAATGTTGAGTGGATATGCAAGATATGGGTGTGTATTGGAGGCTCGGAGGGTGTTTGACCAAATGACAGAAAAAATTTTGGTTGCTTGGAATGCAATGTTGGCTGCATATGTTCACAATTCCCTCATTGACGAGGCATGTAATTTGTTTGATAAAATGGCAGAAAGAAATGCAGTTTCTTACACCACCATGATTAGTGGCTTTGTCCGTGTTGGAAAGCTTGAGGAAGCAAAGAACTTGTTAGATGCAATGCCATACCAAAATGTGGGTGCACAAACTGCAATGATTTCAGGATATGCGCAACATAATATGATAGATGAAGGTCGTAAAATCTTTGATCAGATGAGCTCTCGTGACATTGCATGTTGGAATACAATGATTACAGGTTATGCTCGGTCTGGAAAAATGGATGAAGCTTTCTATTTATTTAAAAAGATGGAACACAAGAGTGTAGTTATTTGGAACACTATGATAGCTGGGTATGCCCAAGCAGGACAAATGGAAAATTCATTTGAGATGTTTGAGAACATGAGAGAAAGGAATGTTATTTCTTGGAACTCTCTTATTTCAGGTTTTACACAAAATGGTTTGTATGTGGATGCGGTCAAGTCTTTTGTTTCAATGTCTCGTGAAGGCAAGAAACCCGATCAGTCTACATTTACTTCTGCATTAAGTTCGTGTGGGAATCTTGCTCTTGAGTGTACTGGGAGACAACTTCACCAGGCAATTATCAGAAGTGGGTTTGCAAAAGATTTATCTATTTCTAATGCCTTAATCACAATGTATGCAAAATGTGGAAATATCTTCAATGCCAAAAAGGTGTTCCATGATCTTGAGAATGCAGATGTTGTGTCCTGGAATTCCTTGATTGCCGGGTATGCTTTAAATGGATATGGGAAAGAGGCAGTCAAACTTTTCCAAGATATGGAAGGAAAGGGGATGGATCCCGACGAAGTCACCTTTGTCGGAATTCTGTCTGCATGTAACCATGCTGGCTTAATTGATCTTGGTGTAAATTTATTTGAGTCAATGAGTAAAAAGTACCCTATAGAACCCCTTACTGAACATTATGCCTGTATGCTTGACTTGCTTGGCCGAGCAGGCAGGTTAAAAGAAGCCTTTGAGTTGGTAAGTAAAATGAAAGTGAAAGTTACACCAGGAATATGGAGTTCTCTACTATGGGCTTGTCGAATGCATAAAAATGCAGAGCTTGCTAGCTTTTTTTCTAAGAAGCTCATTAAAATCGAACCTCATAAAACGTCAAATTTGGTGCTTGTTGCAAACATGTATGCTGAGATCGGGAAATGGAATGAGGTGGAAAGAGTTAGGGAAACAATGATCGATAAAAGAGGGGTGAAACAACCAGGGTGTAGCTGGATTGAAGATAAAAATCAGTTAATTGTGTTTCTTGCTGATGATGACTCGAGAGCACAGAAAATGGAGATTCGTGATACACTGAAGAGTCTAACTGCACAGATGATGGATGCAGTTTGTATACCAGTTGGTAGATCATCTTTTCTTGATATAGGTTGATTGATCTCATCTTGAATCTTGATATAGAACTTTTAGGAAGCTCAATGGAGCAATCCCTAAATTTTGAGATCTTGTAGCTTGTTCATGGGGTCGATCTTAATAAAGGGTACAGAACAGAACAGAATACTATTTCTTGATTTCAGCTGATTACTATTCATTTCTAAATGTTGTGATCATGAGAGCCTTGATCAGTTGAGCAGTTGCAACAATGGAAGCAGAAACCTCTTCAAATGGCTACTTCTAATTGGTTCCTTCACTCTCTTTTTATGTGTATGTTTCTTTTTTTTTTTTTTTTGAGCTCTACTGACTCTGTTACATTGTAGTATCTGTTCATAACTACTTTCTCAACCTACTGAAGTACGAAGAGTCAACAGATGCCTTCACTGAGGCTCGAACCCACTCCCTTCCACATGGGAGTGTACACCGGATGCCGCTTGACCACAAGGTCTTTGGCATGTGTATGTTTCTTTAATTATGAAAGAGAAACTTCTTTTATCTTCTACTTATATTTATATGAGTTTATTATCAAAATGGTCCCTCGACTATTGTGGAATTATCAATTTGGTTCTCAACAATTTTTCGTGATCAATTAAGTCTCTTGACTTTGAAAAATTTAACCAATTTGGTCCTCCGTTTATTTTCCCGTTAAACATCCGTTAAATCGGAACCAAATTGATTATTTTGCTATAGTTAAGGGACCAAATTGGTAATTAATTTTTCACTGAAATGGTCCATTGACTATAGCAAAATTACCAATTTGGTCCCTATTTAACGAATGTTTAACGGCAAAATAAACGGAGGACCAAATTGGTTAAAATTTTCAAAGTCGAGGGACTTAATTGGACACAAAAAATTATCGAGGACCAAATTGATAATTTTGCAATAGTCGAGGGACCATTTCGGTAATAAACTCTTGTTTTTAGACAAATGTTAAGATTTGGACCTATTAAATTTTATATTCTTTTAAGATACTATGTTTGGATATTTCGGTTCAACCTAGCATCTATCAGTTCTTATACCGTGGACCATGGTCCACAATATAATTTGCGAGCATCTAGTTACAGTTAGTTTAAATGTGACGGTTTAATCCTCGTGGTCGTTAAAGATTTTTATTTGTTTTGCAAGTTGGAATATTGCTAGTTTCTAAATAAAATCATTTCTTATTTTGGGAAGTTCTAGTTATAGGAGTTTCTATTTTTTAGTAATACTATTTATAGTAAATTTCGGGAATTGAATTTTGATGGTTTGAAGAGTTTGATAACTTACGGTTTGGAAGAATTTCATGCAATTGACTATTTATTTATTTGGAATTATTTGGCGATTTGATTGATCCTCAACTTCTGAATAAAAATATGACAATTTTTCAAAAAAAAAAATAAAAAATAAAAATATGACAATTGAGTCTATTTGATGCTATATAATGGGTATGGTAAAGCTGTATTAAAAGTTGGAAATCTCAGCACAAAATTAGGGTGTGTTTGGTTGGTGGGTTTAGACATAAGGTATGAGTATCAAGTGATTGTTATTATTTGGTTGATAGATTTTTAGAATACTACTATGGGTTTGGAATACCCTATATATTAATGGGAAAACCCATACCCTAATGCAATAAGGGTTTCACTTCCCTTCCTCCTTTCTTCCCCAACTATTAATAATCATTCTCATTCCACCCTACTACCAAACATGCAAACTACTTTCATCAAAACTCATTACTCTTACCAAGTATTTGATACTCATACCGATTCCGATTCCCATGTGCGAACCAGACACACCCTTAAAATGTTTGTCCTTTTGATATGAATTATGTGCTAGGCACCAAAATTTATCACCATGTGCTAGTATATGAATTATGATATTATTTTTAACAAAACGAGATTGAGTTGGCCAATCAATATTGTAATGTCAAATGGCCGAATTGATTTGCTACGGATTTGGAGTGCTTTGACAAACATTATTCCATGGAACATGGTCCATATATTTGTGTAAACTATAAATAAAAATTATATTTTTAATATATTAAAAGTACATTATTTGAAAGTACATAATTTTTAATATATGATCAAATAATATACATTCAGTGCACAAATAATGTATTTTTAGTATATTAAGAAAGTATATTGTATTTATGGTCAACACAATAATTGTTGGTTGGAATTTAGACCCAAGTGGTTTAAATAAAAGAGTTTTGGGTGCTTAAATTTTGTGCATGGGCTTATCAAGGTGGTGATCTTGATGGACTGTAGATTTGAAATGGAGGAATTGAACCTGCATCATATTCTGGACTGCCTGGGTCGACTGGAATTTGGAACTGCATTTAATTAGCCAGATAGGATTAATAAATTTTACATTTAAAAAAGGAAAAATGTGCAAATAGGCTCCTAAACATTTCACGAAAAGTCAATTAGGCTCATAAATAGGGTCAGCCCATAAATTAGAAAACAATGAAAAGTATGAAGAAAACGAAAATAAAACTTTCAACTTCAGAGCCGGTGAAGCGTCGCTGGTGGTGGACGCTGGTGGGGAGATGAGGGTGGTGGACGCTGGTGGATAGACGGTGGTGGTGGACGCTGGTAGAGTGATAAGGAAGTTTTTCACGCGTCCATCAAGTATCAAATTATAGTATATGGTTTAGATATCGATGACTTTTGTAATGTTAGGAATTGATGCTATGTGGAGTTAAGCACAAGCTAAAACTACTCTTTTAGAAATTAGGCCTATCGATAATGAGTTGGTGGATATGGTTTAGCAAAAAAACAAATTAGACAAGTAAAACAAAAGAGTGGGACTTGGTTGGTACAAGCTAAGATGCCAATTATTCTTCTAAGGATTAAGGGATTAAAACAAGGCATAGGATAAGTGAGATGCACAAAAAGTGTCCAAATACCACTCTCATAGCTATTTGGACTTGCAACCTCACCTTGAACTCCACTCTCGTGGCAATTCAACCTAAAGTTGCCCAAACAAGAACACAAAGCATAAATTCTCCTTAATACCCGAAATACTCTCGTATTGGGCATCAAGTGTGTGAATGTGTCGCTAGTGTACAAGCTCTACTCTCGTAGCAACAAACACACTCCAAATCATGCATATAATAGGGATCCAACAATTATACACAATTTCACAACAAACCCAATTCACACAACTAACCCTAGAACACCCAAATAATCCCCTTTATACAATTCAACTCATATAGGCATCAATAGCAAGAAATCAAACCAAATCCTAGTCTCAAATGGCTTAGCTACTCATAATATAACAATAGATGCAAAATATTAAAGAAAGTAATTGAAAGCATAAATGGAAATCAAAGGAAAGAGATGGGTAAGAAAAACTTCTCTATTGAGCTTTTGAATCCAATATTTGTTATGTTCTTGATGCTTAATTGGAAGTGAAGAGAAACTAGTAATCTACCATATTCTAAGCTATTCTAAGCAAACCCTATCTAGGAAGTGAAAAGAAAATGAAAGATGTATTTTTGGGTGGAAGAAATCCCCTTTTAAAGGGTAAAAATGGGCCTGTCAAATGTTGCAGAGGCTAGCCACGGGTGTGGTCACGCCCGTGGCCAAACCCGTGGCCAGAAGTGGTGAGCTTACTGCCCAGTGGCCAGCAGGCAGTGTGCACTCTACACACAATGTCGGTCTTCTAGGCTATTTTTCACCCTTGAATCCTTTGAATTAGCATTTGTGATCTTCATCAAAGTTGTAGCCCTTCAAGTTAGCTTTCTAATGACATAAAAATAACTTGATTTGGACAATCCTACGCAGAGATATAGCCAAAAGATCGAGCAGTGGACGAGTTGTGCGAGAATTTCAACTTCTTGCTCTTTTGCTCAACTTTTGCCTTTGTTTGTCCAAATGACCCTAACCATTGAAGGCACCACAATTTGGCTCTCTAAGAGGTGTTTCATCCATCTTCATAGCTTCTCATTGACTCTCATTGACTCTACATGCATACGAAATACTCCAAAAATCATTCAATTCATCTAAATTATCAAGAATTACACATAAACACACACATGAATTAAATGTGGAACATTCTGGGTAAAATTATAACAAATGAAAAGGAAAATAAGCTTAAATGCAAGGTGAAAACAAGAACATTTTGGCACTTATCAACTCCCCCACACTTAAGCCTTTGTTTGTCCTCAAGCAAACACAAGAAATAAATTTCCAACCTAGCAATGAAATTGATCATACTCCCACTTTGCACAACCTATCAAACCACAATCAAACTTGCTACAACACAACTTGTTTCAAGAATTGCCTTAGCTTGACACACAAGTTTCATTCTCATGCCAATAACCAAGCACCAAAATCATTAAAGTGTGTAAGGATCAAGTGTGCACAAATACTAAGTTGAGATTATGCAAAACTTGACTTTGAATCAGATTCCATAGGCTTGCCCTTCATACTCCCACTAGCTCAACTCTACAATTGCATGCTAAGATCAAGTAGGACTTTTATTTGACTTATAATGGGGCTAAGGGTGTTTGGTTAACAAAGAAAGGGTATAAGAATAAAGCAAATGAGAGAACTTCACATTAATTCACAATTGGAGCTAGAAGAGATATAACTTCTATGGACTAAGGAGCAAAAAAGACTTAAAGACAGAACAAACCTCTAAAGTGGTGGGGTAGATCACAACTTACGAAACAAACTTCAAACTTTTATTCAACTTCTTTTTTTCTTTTCAGTTTTTTTTCTCATTTCATTCTTTTCAACATTTTTTTCTCAATTTTCTAAACATCACCATTTTTTTTCGTTTTAAAACAATAAACAAACATTATTCTCAAGACCCCACACTTAGACAAACTTATCAAGAGAATTGCTAACAAAACAAACTCCAATAAAGATATATTCCATGAAAAAGAACAAATGCTCTATTCTCTCAAGGGTGGAGGGAAACATTTTGGCTAATGTTTAAGGGTTAAATGATGAGATTTAACACAAGAAAAATAAACACAATGAAGGTTTAAGTGCTTAGCACTTATTGAACAAAACACAAGGCTCAACGGGGACAACTAAGGGTAAAACATATGTGTAAAAGGTAGGCTTAAAGGCTTGAGCTAAACAAAAATGACCTAAATAATTTCAAAACATGTTAATCTTAGACTTCACTTGAAGAGTAATGAGGCAAGTTCTAGCAAAACAACCATCACCGAAATCTCACATAAACCTCCACTAGCAATGCACAACACACTAGATCAAGAATTGATTCAATTATTAAGAAGTTAACAAGGTCATTGCAAGAGAATATATATATATATATATATATATATATATATATATATATATATATATATATATATATATATATATATATATATATGTATATCAATCATGTTTTTCAAATAAAAAATAAAAAATATATATATCAATCATGTAGAACCCCCTTGGCTCATCAATCACAAGTCGAATTGCAATAAGTTCCACCAAATCAAACCACAAATCAACAAAGAGGGAGTAATCACAACTTCAAGTATAGAAAGGCAATTTATCCAACACTAACCACAATGAGTCATCCAAGTAAAGCTTCAAAAAGTTTCAAAAAAAAATTCAAAGATTTCCCCAATATTTGTCCAACCCCACGCTTAGAAATTACATCGTCCTTGATGTAAAAGAAAATGAAGCACAAGGGGAAATGGTAGTACAATAATCACAAAGAGCACAATCTCTACTATCTATACCAAGTAAAACACTATACACAATTTAAAGAAAGTAGAGAAGGAAGGTGAAACTCCCCTAATGAATCTTCTTGTGGCAAAGAATCATCATGAAGCATTCTTGGAATTGAGCATACTCCATAGTGTCATTCCTAGAGTCAAGAGAAATATACATGGAAACACAAGTGAAAGCATGATATATCAAAAAAAAAGTGTAAAGAAAAATCACCGCGGCCGAGAAGAGGATCCAGGAGCTGGAGAAGGAGCTCACGGCCACCGAGGACCGGGCTGAGAAGGCGGAGAAAGCCCTAGCCGAGGCCGAGGGTCGAGCCGAGAAGGCGGAGCAAGCCGAGAAGGAGGCCATTGACAAGATGAAGGATGCCAGCAACCTTGCTCGGTTCATCTGCACCGATGAGGCCATAGCCAAAGAGTTCCTCACCGCCTTCATCAACACGGAGGTCGGGGATAAGCTCACATGGGTCTACGGGCAATGGGCCTTCTCCTCAGGCTGCCGAGCCATACAGGAGCAGGTTCACTCGGCCCTGTCCGAGGGCCTCGAGGAGACCGATCTTCCCGCAGTACTGGCCCTGCTTCCCAGCGAGGTAGCTGACCCCGGCCCTAGGCCCTACTCCAAGCCAGGTCCTTCTGAATGAGCGACCGGTAGGAAAGTTTTTGCAGTATTTTGAACGCGCAGAGCTCGACCCGCTATGTGCCGAGCACCTAAAACCTTTTTAATTAATAAATTTTTTGGTTCTTGCTTTGTACGCTGATTATTTTTTCTTAAGCTTGCAAGATCGGGCACCTTACTCCCGAGATGGGCACCTTGCTCCCATCGGCCTCGAAGGCCATAAGGTCGGCGGACCAACATAATCGGGCACCTTACTCCCGAGATGGGCACCTTGCTCCCATCGGCCTCGAGGCCATAAGGTCGGCGGACCAACATAATCGGGCACCTTACTCCCGAGATGGGCACCTTGCTCCCATCGGCCTCGAAGGCCATAAGGTCGGTGGACCAACATAATCGGGCACCTTACTCCCGAGATGGGCACCTTGCTCCCATCGGCCACGAAGGCCATAAGGTCGGCGGACCAACATAATCGGACACCTTACTCCCGAGATGGGCACCTTGCTCCCATCGGCATCGAATGCCCTTAGTTCAGAGCAACGATGTCTAAACAAACTGAGCCGAAGCTCTTCATTTAACCAACATAGACTCATTACATTAAGGGGGAGCTTCTTTTAGCCCAATTACATCATCCATCATCCTAATTAATGGTGAAAAAGCACTAAATGTTCCGAGTTCAAATCCGATCGACCGGCCTTCCCGTGGTGGTTTCCAACTTGTAGGTGCCGGGTCGGATTACGGCAGAGATGACATACGGCCCTTCCCAGGTCTGTGCGAACTTTCCGCCGTCATTTGGTCGGCTAGCTTTCCGCTCTCGGAGAACGTAATCTCCCACCTGGAAGTACCTCGGCCGAACTCGAAGGTTACGGGTCTACTTTATCTTGCTCTGATACTCAACTATTCTCCGAGCCGCGACCTCTCTTCTTTCCTCCAAGACATCAAGCTCAGCCATCATCATTCGCTCGTTGTCAGCCTCATCGTAGCCGCGCTCTCGGGAAGTCGGGATCCAGGCTTCGATCGGCAGCCGAGCTTCAGCCCCGTACACTAGTGCAAAGGGGGTTTCCTTGGTGGCCTCCCGAGGAGTCGTCCGATACGCCCACAATACGTAAGGCAATTCATCTGCCCAGCTTCGACCGGCATCAAACAGCTTTTTCTTCAGTCCATCTAGGATCGTCCGGTTCGCGTTTTCGACCTGTCCATTCCCTTGGGGGTATGCCACAGATGATCAGATGGACTTCGTGCCGACCGTAGCTAGAAAGTTTTGAAAATATTGGCTCTCAAACTTCCTTCCATTATCCGTGATCAGGTGCACGGGAACTCCGAAGCGGGCGATGACGTTCCTCCACACAAAGCGCGCGCACTGCTGGGTCGTTATGGTCGCCAAGGGTTCCGCCTCAATCCACTTCGAAAAGTAGTCGATAGCCACGATCACGAACTTCTTCCGAGCTTCCAACATCGGGAATAGACCTATGATGTCCACCCCCCAGCGAGCGAATGGGATCGCCGTGCTGATCGGTTGGTAAAAGGTCGCCGGCCGACCGGGAGTCTTTGCGAATTTCTGACAAGGCTCGCACGCTCTAACAATGCTTTCACAGTCCAGTTGGATGGACGGCTAGTAATATCCCATAACCATGATCCGGCGTGCGAGCGACCTGCCCCCCTGATGTGCCGAGCACAGGCCCGAGTGCAACTCCTTCATGACGATATCTGCTTCGAACGCGTTCAAGCACCTCATCAATGGGCCCCCATAGGACCGTCGGTATAAACGGTCGTCTACGACCTGAAACCTGGGCGCTCGGAGCCTCACTTTCCGCGCTCGGTCCGCTTCTTCGGGCATTTTCCCGTCTTGGAGGTATTCTTTGAGGTCGGTAATCCATGGCGCAACCGCTTCCTCGATGTGAGCTATCTTTGATATGTGCTCGGGAGCCTCATGTACCAGCCGCGATAACATGTCTGCATCAGCGTTGTCCGACCTGGAAATGTGGGTGAGCTCGTGGGCTTCAAACTGTCGCAGGACGGCCAGCACTCGATCTTTGTAGATCATTAGTTTATCTCCGTTGGTGACGAACTCGCCGTTAACCTGTCCGACAACTAGCGCGGAATCCGTTTTAGCTCGGATGGTCTTCGCCCCCAGTTGTCTTGCCCGCTGTAGTCCGGCGATTAGGGCCTCATACTCGGCCTCATTGTTGGTCGACGAGAAGCGGAGCAAGATAGCATAGTAAGCTTTGAAGCCCTCGGGGGTCGTGATGACTATCCCCGCTCCCGCTCCCTTCTTCCCGCTGGACCCGTCGGTACTAACTTCCCACCATTCAGGGGTTTGAAGGCTATTCTGGTCTGCTTCAATGTCTCGCACGGTGCACTCCACCATGAAATCAGCTAGAGCTTGGGCCTTGATAGACGGTCGGGGTTTATACTCCAAGGCGAACTGCGTCAACATCATGGCCCACTTAACCAGGCGCCCCGAAGAGGTTGAGGTCCTGAGGATGGCCCCAATTGGCTGATCTGTTAACACTCGGATATTCCGACCTTGAAAGTAAGGCGTCAGTCGTTTCGCCGCAGTGACTAGCGCGAACACCACCTTCTCCAGCCGAGTGTATCGGAATTCCGGTCCCTGCAAAGCATGGCTGACATAGTACACCGGTCGCTGTACTCCTTCATGATCAACTCGGCACAAGACCGCACTGACGGCCCGATCTGAAACAGCAAGATATACCTCCAGATCTTCCCTTGGCTCGGGCTTTGACAGGACGATCGGGGACGCCAAATAAGCTTTGAGATCTTCGAAGGCTGCTCGGCTGTCATCATCCCAAGTAAAACCGTTGGACTTTTTCAAGATCTTGAAGAAGGGATGAGCTCGATCTGCTAGCTTGGAGAGGAATCGGCTGAGCGCGGCCAACTGGCCGGTGTGTTGTTGCACTTCCCTAATGCTGGTCGGGGGCCTCATATCCAGGATGGCTTGGATTTTGGCCGGGTTCGGCTCTATTCTACGTCTGGTCATCATGTAGCCCAAAAACTTCTCAGTCTGCACGGCAAAAGTGCACTTCTTTGGGTTTAACCTTAACCGATGCTCACGCATGACTTGAAAACATGCTCGGAGATGGTCTAGATGGTCGGCTCGAACAGTGCTCTTGACGAGCATATCATCAATGTAGGTTTCCATCGACCTTCCCAGCAATCCTCCGAACACCAAGTTGATCATCCGTTGGTACGTAGCCCCGGCGTTCCTTAGCCCGAACGGCATCACTCTGTAGCAGTACAATCCATCCGGTGTCACAAATGCTGTCTTCTCCTCATCGGCCTCGGGCATCATAATCTGATGATATCCTTTAAAAGCATCCATGAAGCTCATGAGTTCCGCTCCTGCCGTCTCGTTGACCATCTGATGAATGCTTGGGAGCTTTACAAGCGCGGTTAAGGTCGGTGTAGTCGATGCACATCCGCCAAGCTGGGGGCTTGGGCACCAGGACTACGTTCGCGACCCATTCTGGGTATGTAACCTCTCGGATATGACCTGCCGAGAGCAAGGCCTTGACTTCCCCTTTGACGAACTCGCGTCGGTCGACAGATAGGTGCCTTTGCTTTTGTTTAACGGGCTTGGAGGTCGGACTGACGGAAAGCCGATGACAAATGACATCTCGGTCGATTCCGGGCATGTCCTCTGGGCCCCAGGCGAAAATGTCAGCGAATTCTCGCAACACGGCAAGGATCGATCGCCTAAGGTCTGGGTCAAGAGATGTCCCGATCTTGATGCATCGTTCAGGCCGATCTAACTCCAAGGGCACTTCTTCAACGGGCTCGGAGGGCCTCGGCTGTTCCTTCTTTTCCTCATCCTTTCGTCGGGCAATGGTGTTCACGCGAGACGTGCTCGCGGCCTGTTTCTCCACTGCTCGGACGTAGCACAATCTGGCTGCCCGTGGATCTCCCCGGACCGTTCCGACACCTTTAGGGGTCGGGAACTTCATACACAGGTGAGGCATGGAAATGATTGCCTTCATCTGAGATATCCCCGGGCGTCCCAAGATGACGTTGTGTACGCACGCCAGATTGACAACGATAAACTCCATTTCCACTATCAAGACTCTCGGATAAACTCCGACCTCCACAGGGAGGACGACCATTCCCTCAGGGTGAACCATATCGCCTGTGAAGCCCGACAGCGGAGTTCGGACCGGCGTTAATGCTGACCTCTCAATTTTCAGCTTCTGGAAGGCTTCTAAGTACAACACGTTAACGCTGCTGCTAGTGTCCACCATCACCCTTCGGACCTCGGCCCCGCAGATGTCGACAGTGATAACTAACGCTGCGGCAGATTGATCCCCTCCAAGGGGAAGGTCTCGGTCGGTGAAGGTTATCGGCTTGTCTTTCATTCTCTTCTCAGGTTGACTGGTGCTGATCGAACATACAGGCAAATCCCTCGACCAAGCTCGTCGGCGCTCCGAGTTGTCGCCCCCCTCCGGTCCGCCGAAGATAACGTGAATGATCTGTTTCGACCCAGCGGCAGGAGGGTCATGGTCGGGTTCTGGCCCCTTATCCTTCTTCTCTTTGTCAGACTTCTTGAAGTATTTCTTCCACCCCCGGCGTCGGTTCTTCTTCTTTTCGGCAGCAAATTGCGCCAGCTCTCCCGAGCGTAAGAAGTCTTCAATCAACCCTTTGAGGACGTGGCACTCGTCAGTTTCGTGCCCCCAGTTCCTGTGGTAGGCGCAATATTTGTCTTTGTAGGGGCCATCTCTCGCCGGGGCTGAGAGTTGAATCATGTTGCAGGATTGAGCATATTCTAAGATTTCCCCGATCGGTCTCGATAGGGGGGTATAGATCGGATTCCTATCCTGATCCTTCCTTCTGGGGTCGGGCTGTCGTCTGCCGTCTCTCCGACCTTGTCCTCCGGTTTCCAACAGGCGCTTAGCAGCGTTGGCTTCTTCGGCCACCGCGTGGTCGGTCATCTTCCTAAAGGCTTCCTGGTAAGTGTTCGGCTGGTGGAGAACGAGGTCCTGATACAAAGGCCCCGCTCGTAGCACAGAGAGCAGTAAGTTGAGCGCGGTGCGATCGTCTACCGGCTCTATCTTCGCTACGGCGACCTTCCACCTTTCGCTAAAAAGGGTCAAGGACTCGCCTTCTCGTTGCTTGGCCTTCTCCAAGGAGGTGAAGTGTTTCTTGGCAGCCCGTGAAATAGCAAAACGGTGAATGAACTTCCTCGCTAATTCGGCGAAGTCGGCGATGGATCCCGGTTCGAGTGACGCGAACCACTCAGCCGCCCGACCGGTCAGGGTCAAGTAAAATGCTCGGCACATTACCGCATCGGACACCCCCATCATCAGCATGTTTCCGTGGTAGGAGTTAATGTGTTCTTCCGAGTCGGTTCGCCCCGAGTAATCTTTACTTCCTGGCACACGAAGGTCCATAGGGTACGGCTGGTCCATGATGTCCTGAGTGAACGGCGCTCGGAACAGGTTGTTGTCCATCCCCTCGGTGCCGACCTCAGCCTGTTCCTTCTTCCACTTGTTGAACTCTGCTCGTACCTGGTCGAGCACCCCCCGGGCTAAGCCGCGACTGGTTCCAGCGTGACGATCCTTTTTTGGCTTTACGTAAGAAGAACTCGTTTCACTGGAATGGCTAGCTGTTGAGATGCTCATCGATTGAGGTCCCCAGGTAGTTCGTCCGCGAGGTTGAGCTCTTGGAAGATCGGCTTCATCAATCCGGTCGAAAGCGCTGGTTCGCGTATGCGATGGCTCCGCCTGTGGCACCCCCTAGGCCGGTCGGACGTACTAAGCCGAGGCAAAGCCGGCCTCTGAGCCGGTGCCGTGGGCATAGTTTCGGACCACGGGATCGTCGCTCGGACTGGGAACGGTGCAGCGCAGGTGGGACGACGGGGATCGTCTCGGCAGTCGTCGCGTCCGGCCTAACAGGCATAGTGGGATACATCGGCTGCATAAGCGGATATGCATACGGCTGCGAGTAAAACCTCGGCGAAGTCAGCCACCACTGCATGTTTGGGTCCATCGGGTACTGGTACGGCATCGGTCCACCAGGCATAGGGTACTGGTAGGGGACCGAGCCCCTAGGCATAGGGAAGGGAACGTCTTGGTGGATGGCGTTCACCGCCTCTGGTGGTGCCGCCCCGGCCATGTTGTTGGGATACACTCGGGAGCTCAAGTGAGAACGGAGATCGTAATTATCATCGGCTTCTTAGTTATTGAAGAAATCCATGTTCGGATACATAAAGGACCGGCTGTCGCTAAGTATAGCTTTTAAGTCGCGGTCCCCACGGACGGCGCCAAAATGATACTGCTAAATACGGTTACCAAGTAAAACCGGAAAATACGATTTCTTATTGCCTCAAGGATCCAAACCCGGTTACAAGTCAAGTAAGGGCTCAAAGTGCTCTGCAGGTCGGCAGTGGGCTTCCCTACTGTCCGAGCTCTCTCTAAGTCTTAGTCTAGAAACGGCCAAAAGATCCTCTCTCTCCTCATAAATGCGCTATTTATAAGGGAGAAAAGTGCGGCTACCGGACCTCCGGCATGGCGGGAACGTGGCGCACATGCGCCCGCCTCACTCTACACCCAAGCGGGAAAGAGTACGTGGCAGTCATTAGCACGCCGTGTCGTGGGCCCATCGAGGGCACTGTTCGGCCCGTGACGGCCGACCTCTCAGCGACCTCCCAACCAACCGATCGCCCGACCGCACAACCTCCGACCGGGTCCGGAGTGTATCCGACCGGTCCTGGAGTATATTTACTATCACATATACTTTAAGTTAGATATTTAAATAAAAAAATTCGACATTCAATTATCCATGTATAAACTTCTCCTATATAATCTTGCATTGATATACTTTCAAATATTTATTTAAATATAAACATTGGGCATTAACCCATTCGTGCAATGCGCGTATAAAACTAGTATATATATATATATATATATATATATAATTATTCATTTTGCACTTGCCTCCCTCGTCTCCTCATGTTGGTAGTTCTCTCATTCCCTTCTTCCACCGCCCAGTAAGAAACGCTGAATCTTCCTCTATTCGTTTAAGTTTGTCCCCTTTTTTCTCATTTTTGATGTGTAATCTAAATTGCTAAGGATAATGATTAATTGTCTCTATGAATTGGTGCATCTCCATCCAAAATGCTTAGATAATTATCGAATGTGCTTTCTTCTAAATCGTTGTGGGCTGTAGGGGTTGAAATGCATAATTTTGACTCCTCTTCCTCCATCAGTTTTAATGAAAGGTGATTACAAGAGTGGCGTATTAAAGAGAGGGTTGTAGATTGTTGCAAGCATGTAACGAGATTGGATGCAGGTTTTCTTTAAAAATAACTCTTTAGTTGATAGATGAATGATTTTGTGATGTCTAAGTGGTCTCTCATGAAAATTTTAAATTAATTGCGAACTGGTAGAAAATTAGTGGGGTTTTTTGGCGCAACATTGTATATTTCTGCACTCTCTTATGGGTTTAGATATTCAAAATCTAATGTTGTAAGTATATATATTGCAAAAGTTGGTCGGTTAATTAAGTTCTACTGTTAGATATCTTTTCTACACCATTAACATGTAATATGCATTTTTATTATATAATAGTTAACATTATATTTATTTTTTAAATTATTTCTTCTTTATTTTTCTATATTTATTTTAATAATAATATAATTATTTAATCATAATAATATACAAAATTGTCTAAGACTTCAAATTGGATTCCAAAAATACATTTTCATGACACTGATATTGCCTAATATATGGTAATTCTCATACCCTTCTTCCGTGTATTTATTTAAGTAATATATATAAAAGTATAATATTATTATAATTATAACTAAAGAATAATTGAATAATTTTTTCGGCATTAATGTACTATAATTATTCAGCCTTTATATATATATATATATATATATATATATATATATATATATAATTTTCCTGATATAATTTGTATCTAATTGATTTTGAGACTAATATATAAATCATTACATTTCAAGATTTTTTATTACCTTACCATAATTCATCATTTTTCATTGAATCTCTTGCTTTTTTCAGTCACATAATTAAAACTTTACCCATGATTGTTCTTACTTTCGTTTTACACAATGAAATAAATGCCTGAAGTACTGCTTAGACAATTAGGGTACGATTGATTTAATTGTACGGGGTGTTAGGGTTAAAAGATTGAGATAATTAATATTTTTGTTTTGTTTTGTTTTTTTTTTGTCGAAAAATTTTTTAATGAGCTGCTGTAAATATATATATATATATATATATATATATATATATATATATATATATATATATATATTGGTTTATTTTATTGGACTTTCTATTTATTCATTTATTTATTGTATTTTATTTATTTATTTACTTAGATGACTAAAATAATAGCAATGATTATCTTTTACATGTATCTATATTAAATGACATGTATACAATATATGCGGACTATGCATATTAGTTGGCATATTTTATGTATGTGTAATTTGCATAATTATGTTTATATTCTAGGCACCTTTGATTTATTTAAATTCAAATGTTTTAAGATCACATGTTGTATCTAATAACATAATGTTTTATAATATATTTTTTTTTGGTAAAATATTGTGACGATCAATATATACAAGCAATTCAATATTACAAGAAAACAAATATTACATTGAGTGATATTTTTACACTAATCACATAATAAAATAATCGTACACGTTCAATATTAGAATTGTTTTTATTATTCTATCTTTAATTTTATTATCTAAATATATAATTTAAAATATTTATCTGTGCATTCCACGGGTAATTGAGCAATTATTTGCTTGAATTCAAGCAAGGACAACATTAGAAAACATAATAGATCCAACCATTTTTATCATTTGCACTATATAATATTGATGTTATAATTTATATAATTATATATCGATCTAAATATTCTTAAAACATTATAACAAAATTCATTCCGTGCAACGCACGGGCGAAAGTACTAGTACTAGTTAATAGATAATAATCTTTTGGAGTGATATGAAAGTGGGATCACTTTTGAAGTAAATGATACGGATAAAATGCTTACACCGAGTAAAACCGGAAAATACGATCTCTATTAACTCAAGGATCCAAACCCGGTTACAAGTCAATAAATGCCTAAAGGGCTCGGCGGGTCAGCAGTGGGCTTTCCTACTTTCCGAGCTCTCTCTAAGTCTTCTTCTCTAAACTCTCGGCCCAAAGTCCCCCCCTTTCTCCTATAAAAGTTCTATTTATAAGAGAGGAAGAGGGTGCGGATGCCGGACCTTTTGCATGGCGGAGACGTGGCGCTCATGCAACTGCCTCACTCGACGCGTAAGCGGGGGGGGGGGGGGAATACGTGGCAGTCATTGTCCGGCACGTGGCGCGCCGACCTCCCGGTGTCGCGCCGATCAACCGATCCCCCGAGCATAAGCCATCCGACCGGGTCCGTAGTCTATCCGACCAGCCGAGTATATATACTATCATCTAGCCCCCTCACTCCAGAATGCGATGAGCGGAAAACGCGAGTGAGCAATTTGGGGTGAAAACTTAGGTCAAGCCGACCTCAACGCTACTTGTTAGGAACATCATGTAATAGGTTTTGATGATACCAACTGTTAAATAGAAATCCCCAAGTCTCGATACATAGGCAAAACAATGTAAGTTCGACAAGTAAACTAAGAGCGAAAATACAACCGGGTAACTTTGAGCTCAACTCGGGAATTATTTAAGCTTAAGGTAAACTTGCCTGAACATCTTAGAAGTTTTCGTGTTGTAAGCTAATAGATAAATCAGAAGAAGACAAGAGACAACACTGGAGGAATAAGGGTCTGCGAGACATCAACTAAGTCTCGAGACATAAGCTGAGTTCGAGAGGTAAGGACCTCTCGATATACCTATCGAGTTCGAGACGTAAAGAATATTCTAGAGAAAGAGAGACATCTCAATACATGGGATTGAAACATCAAGGTCTCGATAAACCGGCACTTCTCCAAGAGGCTGAATGGCAGTCAACAAGTGCAGATAAAATATTCTAAGTTTGGAGAAGAAGAATATCATGGAAATAAAATATTAAAGAAGTGCTGAGCGGGAGATTTCAAAGTGGACGGAAGTGAATGACACATCAGACTTCCATCGCAAACGGTCAGAAGTGCACCAATCCTGAAGTGGTCAGATTTCCAACAAACAAGGAATGATGGGAATATAAAAAGAGTAACTTTATTCAAAAGAAGCAAGTGGAGCATGGACTCAAGAAAGTGGAATATAGAATATTCACTACAAGACAAAAGGATCAAGTCTCAAGACCACCATTCCATGAAATATGCTGAAATTGTGCAAGACCCATGATCAGCTTGGGAAACAATTTCAAACGGAATAATTTTCCCCCCAACGGAATTATTCCTCTACTCTCATATATAAGGACGTAAAGACACAAAAGAAAAGAAGTTCAAGAGTTTAGTAGTTGGTTCATTGAGATTTAAAAAGAGGTGTCTGAAATAAACGTTCTAGTGCAAAGTGCTTAACTTGGAATATCATCCAGATATTCAATACAGCGAGAGAATACATCTTGGTGTTCGAGAGAGTTACAAAGCTAAACTGTCAAACATCCAGAAGGTGACCAAAGCTGCTCTACATCAAAGTTGATTCAACGATAGCTTGTGGTCAGATTGGAGATTGTTACATTAAACCGTGACAACCGACAACACCTTGCTTTGGATTAAGCAAGAGAGGCGGAGTATCCTGGCAGCTGTCCGAGCGAAAGAAACCTGAGGCTTGACGCGGGCTTGGTGATCAAAGGTCAAGTGNGTTTTTAGTGCAATCCTTCCAGGGAGTTTCTGGAAGAAGAGTGGAAGTAGGCGGGTTGGCCGAACCACTTAAAAATCTCTCTCGCATTTACTTTCTGTTTTATCTCTCGACTAACCTCTCGATTGCACTGCATTTAACCACACCGCTCGAACCAACACAAACTCGTGCTAATTAAAAGGGGATAACTTTTCCGCTGCGCATAAAACTTTGTCTTCATCTCTTGTGGTATTGAACCTAAACATCCTAAGTTCAATACACTCGAGAAGTCGAAAAGATTTGCAAAAATCTTATACAAGTCTATTCACCCCCCCCCTCTAGACTTGTACCCCATCCCCTTGGGACCAACACTACTTGCTGTCGTGATCCTCTCGCGCGAACGTATCGGAACCCGGTGAGGGCTCATCCACGGCGGAGAACACCTCTGGCGGGAAAACTCTCGAGAACCGAACCATGGCGCGGTCGTCGATTCTCCTTCCCCGCCTATAAAAGGGGGTTCCTTCTCTCAACACCTACTTTCGCTTTCACTGCTATTCGGAGATCGGAGCTTCCCGAGCGCAATCAAAGAACTGCGTCATCATTCGCTCGTTGTTATCCTCGTCGTACCCTCTTTCTCTGGTCGTCGGGATCCAAGCTTCGACCGGCAACCGAGCTTCTGCACCATAGACTAGTGCAAAGGGGGTTTCCTTGGTGGCCTCGCGAGGAGTCGTCCGATACGCCCACAATACATAAGGCAATTCATCTGTCCAATTTCGACCGGCATCGAACAGCTTCTTCTTCAGTCCGTCTAAGATCGTCCGGTTCGCGTTCTCGACCTGACCATTACCCTGGGGATACGCCACAGACGATCGGATGGATTTCGCGCCGACCGTAGCTAGAAAACTTTGAAGGTACCGACTTTCAAATTGCCTTCCATTATCCGTGATCAGGTGCACGGGGACTCCGAAGCGAGCGATGATGTTCCTCCATATAAAGCGTGCGCACTGCTGAGCCGTTATGGTCGCCAAGGGTTCCGCCTCAATCCACTTTGAAAAGTAGTCGATGGCGACGATCACGAACTTCTTCCTAGCTGCTAGGATCGGGAACGGACCTATGATGTCCACCCCCCAACGTGCGAATGGGATAGCCGTGCTGATTGGTTGGTAGAAGGTCGCCGGCCGACCTGGAGTCTTTGCAAATTTCTGACAAGGCTCGCATGCTCTGACGAGGCTTTCACAATCAAATTGGATAGACGGCCAGTAATATCCCATAACCATGATCCGGCGTGCGAGTGATCGGCCTCCTTGATGTGCCGAGCATAGACCTGAATGTAGCTCCTTCATGACGATCTCTGCTTCGAACGCGTTCAAGCATCTCATCAATGGGCCCCCGTAGGATCGCCGATATAAACGGTCGTCCACGACCTGGAATCTGGGCGCTCTGAGCTTTACTTTTCGCGCTCGATCTGCCTCATTTGGTATTTTCCCATCTTGGAGGTATTCCTTGAGGTCGGTTATCCATAGGTCTTGTTCCTCATTGACCGGTTCTATCTCAAGAGCATTGATGCAAGGTGCGACTGCTTCCTCTATGTGGGCTATCTTTGATATATGCTCGGGGGCCTCATGCACCAGTCGGGATAGCATGTCGGCATCAGCGTTGTCTGACCTGGGAATGTGAGCGAGCTCATAAGCCTCAAACTGCCGCAAGATGGCTAGCGTCCGATCTTTGTAGATTATCAACTTATTCCCGTTGGTAACGAACTCGCCGTTGACCTGGCCAACGACTAGCGCGGAATCTGTTTTAGCTCGGACGGCCTTCGCCCCCAATTGTCTCGATCGCACCAGTCCGGCGATTAGTGCCTCGTACTCGGCCTCATTGTTGGTCGGCGAGAAGTGGAACACGATAGCATAGTAAGCTTTAAAGCCCTCAGGGGTCGTGATGACTATTCCCGCTCCCGCTCCCCTTTTTCCGCTGGATCCGTCTGTACTGACTTCCCACCATTCCGGGGTCTGAGGATTGTTTGGGTCCGACTCGGTATCTCGTGCGGTATATTCCACCACGAAATCAGCCAAAGCTTGGGCCTTGATGGACGGTCGGGGTTTATATTCCAACGCGAACTGCGTCAACATCATGGCCCATTTTACCAGGCGTCCCGAAGAGGTTGAGGTTCTGAGGATGGCCCCTATCGGCTGATCTATTAACACGCGAATAATCCGACCTTGAAAGTAGGGTGTCAGTCGCTTCGCCGCCGTGACTAACGCGAACACCACCTTCTCCAGCCGAGTGTACCGGAACTCCGGTCCCTGCAACGCATGGCTGACGTAGTACACCGGTCGTTGTACTCCTTCATTATCAACCCGGCACAAGACCGCGCTGACGGCCTGATCGGAAACAGCAAGATATAACTCAAGATCCTCTCCTGGCTCGGGCTTCGACAAGACAATCGGGGAAGCTAAATAGGCTTTGAGGCCTTCGAAAGCTGCCCGGCTGTCATTATCCCAAGTGAAGCCGTTAGTCTTTTTCAAGATCTTGAAGAAAGGATGAGCTCGATCGGCTAGTTTAGAGAGGAATCTGCTGAGCGCGGCCAGTCGGCCGGTGAGTTGTTGTACTTCCCTAATGCTGGTTGGGGGCTGCATGTCCAAGATGGCTTGTATCTTGGCCGGGTTCGGCTCTATTCCGCGTCTGGTCATCATGTAGCCCAAAAACTTCCCAGTCTGTACAGCAAAAGTGCACTTCTTTGGGTTCAACCTTAACCGATGTTCGCGCATAACTTGGAAACAGGCTCTCAGATCGCCCGGATGGTCGGCCCGAAAAGTACTCTTGACGAGCATATCATCGACGTAGGCCTCCATAGATTGTCCGAGCAGTCATCTGAACACCGAATTAATCATTCGCTGATAAGTAGCCCCGGCATTTCTCAATCCGAACGGCATCACTCGGTAACAGTATAGCCCGTCCGGTGTTACGAAAGCAGTTTTCTCCTCGTCAGCCTCGGCCATCATGATCTGGTGGTACCCTTTAAAAGCATCCATGAAGCTCATGAGTTCCGCCCCCGATGTCTCGTCCACCATTTGGTGAATGCTCGGGAGCGGATACGGGTCAAGGGGGCAAGCACGGTTGAGGTCGGTGTAATCGATACACATCCGCCAAGCCGGTGGCTTGGGGACCAGGACTACATTCGCGACCCATTCCGGGTATGTAACCTCTCGGATATGTCCTGCGGAGAGCAGCGCCTTTACTTCCCCTTTAACAAACTCACGTCGATCGACGGATAAATGCCTTTGTTTCTGTTTGACAGGCTTGGAGGTCGGACTGACGGACAACCGATGGCATATGATACTTCGGTCGAGTCCGTGCATGTCTTCGGGGCCCCAGGCAAAGATATCAGCGAACTCTCTCAGCACAACAAGAATCGATCGCCTCAGGTCTGGGTCAAGGGATGTTCCGATTTTGATGCATCGTTCAGGTCGCTCCAGCTCCAGAGGCACTTCTTCCACGGGCTCGGATGGCCCAGGCTGCTCCTTCTTTTCTTCATCCTTTCGTCGGGCGATGGTGTTCACCCGGGATGTGCTCGCAGCTTGCTTTTCCACTGCCCGAACATAACACAATCTGGTCGACCGGGGATCTCCCCGGACCGTTCCGACGCCTTCCTGGGTCGGGAACTTCATACACAGATGAGGCATAGAGATGATTGCCTTCATCTGAGCTATCCCTGGGCGCCCTAAGATCACATTGTGTACGCAAGCCAGATTGACAACAACAAACTCCATCTCTACTTTCAGAATTTTCGGGTAGACTCCGACTTCTACCGGGAGAACGACCATTCCCTCCGGGTGTACCAGATCGCCTGTAAATCCCGACAGCGGTGTTCGGACCGGCGTTAGCGCTGATCTCTCGATTTTCAGCTTTTGGAAAGCCTCCAAGTATAGCACATTAACGCTGCTACCAGTGTCCACCATCACCCGTCGGACCTCGGCTCCACAGATGTCGACCGTGATGACCAGGGCTTCGGCAGATTGGGCTCCGCCCTGGGGAAGGTCTCGGTCGGTGAAAGTTATCGGTTCGTCTTTCATTCTCTTCTCAGGTTGACCGGTACTCACCGAACACACGGGCAAGTCCCTCGACCAAGCTCGTCGGCGCTCCGAGTTGTCGCCTCCCTCCGGCCCGCCGAAGATAACATGAATAATTTGTTTCGACCCGGCAGCGGGAGGGTCATGGTCGGGTTCTGGTCGCTTGTCCTTCTCTTTGTCGGATGTCTTAAAATATTTCTTCCACCCCCGGCGTCGGTTCTTTTTCTCGGCCGCAAACTGCGCCAACTCTCCCGACTACAAGAGGTCTTCGATAAGCCCTTTGAGGACATGGCATTCGTCAGTCTTATGTCCTCGGTTCCTGTGATAGGCGCAGTACTTGTCCTTGTCAGGACCATCTCTCGCGGGTGCCGGAAGTCGGATCATGTTGCAGGACTGGGCATATTCTAGGATTTCTCCGATTGGCCTGGATAAGGGCGTGTAGATCGGATTCCCATCCCGATCCTTCCTTCTGGGATCGGACTGTCGTCTTAAGTCTCTCCGATCTTGTCCTCCGGTCTCCAACAGGCGCTTAGCGGCGTTGGCTTCCTCGGCCACCGCGTGGTCGGCCATCATCTTCAAGGCTTCTTGATACGTGTTTGGTTGATGGAGAACTAGGTCCTGATATAAAGGCCCCGCTCGCAGCGCAGAGAGTAGTAAGTTGATCGCGGTGCGATCATCTACCGGCTCTATCTCCGACACAGCGGCCTTCCATGTTGGTCCCAAGGGGATGGGGTACAAGTCTAGAGGGGGGGGGGTGAATAGACTTGTATAAGATTTTGCAAATCTTTTTCAACCACTCGTGTGTAGCGAACTTAGGATGTTTAGGTTCGATACCTCACGAGGTGAAGACAAAGTTTTATGCGCAGCGGAAATATTATCCCCTTTTAGTTAGCACGAGTTTGGGTTAGTTCGAGAGGTGTGATTGTATGCAGTGCAATCGAGAGGTTAGCGAGAGATAAAAGACAGTAAGTAAATGCAAGAGAGATTTTTAAGTGGTTCGGCCAACCCGCCTACGTCCACTCTTCTTCCAGAAACTCCCTGGAATGATTGCACTAAAACTTCCCTTTTTAGTACAATTACAAGCGCTTTCTCCCCGCTTCCAGCTACTCCACCTCTCGAGCACTTGACTCCACAAGCCTCAGGCTTCTTTCACTCGGACAGCTGCCAGGTTACTCCGCTTCTCCAAGGTCTTTCTCCCCGCTTCCAGTTACTCCACCTCTCGAGCACTTGACCCCTCAAGCCTCAGGCTTCTTTCGCTCGGACAGCTGCCAGGATACTCCACCTCTCTTGCTTAATCCAAAGCAAGGTGTTTTTGGTTGTCACGGTTGAATGTAACAATCTCCAATCTGACCACAAGCTATCGTTGAATCAATCTTTGATGTAGAGCAGCTTTGGTCACCTTCTGGATGTATTGCAGTTTAAGCTATGTAACTCTCTCAAACACTAAAATGTGTTTTCTCGCTGTTTTGAATATCAGGATGATATTCCAATTTTAGCACTTGCACTTGGACGTTGGAACTTAGACACCTCTTTTGAAATCTCAAAGAACCAGCCTTTGAACTCATGAACCCCTTTCGTGATTGTGTCTTAACGTCCTTATATATGAGAGTAGAGGAATAATTTCGTTGGAGGGAAAATTATTCCGTTTGAAATTGTCTCCCATGCTGATTATGGGTCTTGCACAATTTCAGCATATTTCATGGAGTGGTGATCTTGTAACTTGAACCTCTTTGTCTTGTAGTGAATGTTCCATAGTTCACTTTTCTTGAGTCCATGCTCCACTTTCGTCTTTTGGTAAAAGTTACTCTTTTTATATTCCCATTATTTCTTGTTTGTAGGGAATCAGACCACTTCAGCATTGGTGCACCTTTTGACCGTTTGTGGTGGAAATCTGACGTGTCATCCTTTTCCGCCCATTTTGAAACTTCACGTTCGGCACCTCTTCATTTATTCCATCTCCATGATATTCTTCTTCTCCAGACTTTAAGTATGACCGTCATTCAGCTTTGTTGGAGAATTGTTAGTGTATCGAGACCAAGGTTGATATCTTGATTGCTTAATGTCTCGAACTCAAATATCGAGAGGTCTATCTCTCGAACTCTGTTTATGTCTCGAACTGGATAACTGTATCGAGAGGTCCTACCTCTCGAACTCTGCTTATGTCTCGAGACTTAGTTGATGTCTCGCAGACCCTTATTCCTCCAGTGTTGTCCCATGCTTTCTTCTGATCTGTCTATATGATTACAACACACGAGACTTCTAAGATGTTCAAACAAATTTCCCTCAAGCTTAAATATTTTCCGAGTTGAGCTCAAAGTTACCCGGTTGTATTTTCGCTCTTAGTTTACTTGTCGAACTTACATTGTTTTGCCTATGAATCGAGACTTGGGGATTTCTACTTAACAGTTGGTATCATCAAAACCTATTACATGATGTTCCTAACAATTTCCCCCTTTTTGATGATGCCAACACTTATACTTACTTTATATGGCTGATTTGATAGAAAGAATGAACATTGGTTTTATTTTCAGCGCATACGGTAAGTTTGACAACTGTTCTACTAAAGCATGAATAACTAAACTCACACAACACCCCCAGCAAACGATATATATATTATAAGATAACAGGAGTGTTTACACAGAAGAACTTAGTAGAAAAATTGTACATCGACAGATAAGACTAAGAACAATCATAAACAATAATCAACTGGAATGAAGTGGAGTTTGGACAGCGAGAGCTTACTTCTTGTTGGTTCTTCTCTTCTTGTTGATGGCTTCTCGTGTTTTGATGGGGTCTTTCGGATCTACCAGGCTTAAGTATTCGTCAGTGACATCTTGATGCCTGTAGTTGTTGAACGCTTCCCCCACATATTCACCATTTATTACTCCATCTCTCCACCATGCAATGCATTCCTCTGGAGACATATTGCTGTGGAGGGATATTCCAGTGAGTTTCAGAAGTTTGAAGATCTCAAATGTCAGAATTTGTTCGGTATCTTCCTTGTGTCCGAACTTAAAGTTTGACATGAGAGCTTCTATCTTCTTTTCTTTTGCTGACTGTTGTTCTTGTCTTCTTCTTCTTCTTTCTCTGTCCTCTTCTCTCCTTTTCTCCAACTCCAGTGTACGCTGGACCCTTAAGTTCTCTGCTCGTTTAGCTTCCTCCACTGCTTGACTTATAACTTTTGGCACTTTTGGAGGAGGTCCAGCTGGTTCACTTGCTGCCATTTTCTTTCCTGTTGATGTCCTTCCTTGAGTGTTTCCCCTCTTTCCTGTATTTTCCCCCTTGTTGGCATCATCAGCTTGGGAAAGAAGGGTGGACATTCCTTCGAAGAGTGCTTGAAGTTGGGCAGGCACTTGGTTCGACAGGTCATCGAGTATGGCCTTCATTACATCCTGTCGAAGTTCACTGGAGTGTTGATGGGCTCGAAGCTCTGCTCGTAACTCAGCAAGTTCATCCCTTACACTTGCAGCCTCTGCTCGAGCTAGAGTAGCTTCATCGGCAGCCTTTTGTGCTGCAGTCTCAGCCCATGTGGCCTGTTCGAGTAGTTCTTCGTGCCTGGCTTGAGACGTTGTTGTGCCAGCCACCGGTAATGCAGCGTTTTGAACAATGGCCAGTACGCGCTCAAAGTGAGCCATCTTCTGAGTTTGATCAGCCATGAATTTGCGCACTTCGCCAAAGAATTCTTGTGCGGCCTGTTGATCATAGTCAGAAGGAGAAGGAGAAGAGGATCGATAAGTACCTTTAGTGAGAGGGGACTTGGGTGCTTCCAGATTTCCACCCATGATGTGCACGTGTGAGTCCACCTCTCGACTCAGTTCCAGAGTGCCAGCAGGGACACTGGGATCAGAGCTTGAAGGTAGCTCCATATCAGGCGCTTCCCGGTTTCCACCTGAGGGATGAATCACTTCTTGCTCGTCACCTCTCGAACCTGAACACTCAGCTTCAGCTGCTGGTAAGATTGGACTGGCCAAGGTAGGAGCCTCTGCATCAGATGCTTCCCTGTTTCCACCTGATTGAGGTTCCCCCTCAACATTACCTCTCGAACCAGTGCTGGTAAGAAGGTCATCTGCTGGAGTAGTTGGTTCATCGATAGGTGCTTCCCGGTTTCCACCTTCTTGAACTTCAACTTCAGAACCAGCAGGGTTTTCATCAGTCTGCTCTCGTTGCTCATTTGCAGGCACCTCAGTGTGCTCTGGTGATTCTGGAATGTCTATTATCTCAGGAGCAACTGGTGCACTCCACCTTTCTCTGTCAACCATCCTAGCTGCAAAAGTTGATGCTGTGTCTTGAGGCAGCAGGAATGGTGATGGCATTTCCATGTCAATAGGAAATCCAGGGAGTTGAAGCAACGGAATTTCACCCTCTCGAACTGTCTGAGCTTCATCTGATTCATTCGAGGGTGTGGACTCAGGTGGTGGCAAGAGTAGAACGGTNTTCGAGGGTGTGGACTCAGGTGGTGGCAAGAGTAGAACGGTGTTGGGTGCCACTTGAAGTGCTTCAGAGGTCTCGGATTCACCTCTCGAAGCTTCTACCTGGTCTTCTAGAGCAGATTCATTTACTTGTGACAGTGGGATTGCTGCTGTTGGAGTAGGAGTTTCAGCATCATCTCGAGCAACCCCAGAGGTTTCTCCTGGACCTCGCATGTATTCGAGCGGTTGTCCCAAGGAGACAGCAGTGGCAAGCCTGATATCCTCTCTGAATTGAGCTTCTAGTTCAGGATCTTCTTCTTCAGGCTCACCCTCTGTTTCATCAGTAGCTAAGCCTTTGCCCTTATCAGTTCTTCCACTGTTCAGTTTCATCATTCGTGTTTCGTGGGCAAGGTCTAGAAGTTGATGTGCTGGTATCTCGGAGATATTCAACCACTGGAGGGCAAACTGTTCTTCTGCCTCCATTTCAGCTGCTTGGGCCATCAGTTGAGTAAACGGACTTGTTCTCCAATTGATCCATCTGATCACCCTGGAGAAGTCATCTAAGCTTGACTCATTTTCAACAGACGGATTCCTCTGAGAAGTAACTTCAGCATGTAGCTCATCAGAGTTAGCAGGCAGGATCCCGGTTGCACACTCAACTGCTTGTTCGTCCATCTCTCGAACCATCTCTCGTGGTTCATCTACATCTGCTTGGACTGGATCACTGATCCCAGTCACAGACTCATCAGCACCCTCAACACCATCATCAGCATGTTGATCAACAGAGAAAGCAACTGACAAAGACATGGTAGGGGGCACTCTCTCAACCTCAGTGGCCAGTGTAGCCTGAGGTTCCCCCTGGGCTTGAGCCCTGTCTTCGAATGGTACTTGAATAACAGAGGGAGCCACCTCTCGAATCTGAGTGACTTTGGCAGTCTTGGCCCTCTTGGCCTTCCTTTGCAATTCAACCCTCTTAACCAGAGTTTCCAGAAGCTCATCATCTGAGCCCTTCTCCTTGACTGGGGCTTTCCTTTTGCCCCTTCCCTTTGGCTTTGAGGGAGAAGGTGCGGCCTTAGCACCTTTAGCCTTGGGAGCTTGAGGTCTCGTCCTACCCATATAGGTATTCCGATGAACCTCTCGCCCTTCCCTCAGTTCGAAGCCCTTCAGGCTTAACAGAAATTGAACAACAAAGCCAAAACCAACCTTTTTACTGATCGTCAGGTCGGTGTTGGAAACTGAGCTCTGCACTTGATGTTTGAGGAAGTTGAAGATGATGTGAGCCCAGTCCATTTTGTTGTTGTTCCAGATGGCATGGAGGATCTTCAGAGTGTCCAGACTAATCTCGTCTGTTCCGGACACCTTGCCGAGGATGAATTTGATGATAAGCTCGGCGGCTAGGGCAAACCTCTCTTTTAGATGAAACTTGCGGAGGGCTGAGGTTGCTCTAGGTGGTGCAGTCTCCAAACGGATTTTGTCCCAAAACTCCTGCTTATTCAAGGAGTAATCCGAGAGATGCTTGACTGCCTCCTCCGACGCAGCAAAGTCGAATGCTGCTCGTAAATCACCCACAGAGGTTGTGATATCGAAACCGTTGAAGCGGCTTTCAATCTTGCCCTTCGTGACCTTGGCATGAGCGAACCATTCGGTGTAGTCAAGGTCATGGATGGTTTGGTAGTCATGCGTCAAGTACCTCATTAGTCCTGCCCTTTCAAATTTCTTTAGGACTTTCTCCGCCATTTTTGGGTTTGGCGAGTGGGTGATGAAGCCATCTTTGTCAAGGATGCTTCCAGCCTTGACTTGCTTTATCTGAGAGCGTATGTGGTCTAGCTCTCTCTGGTATGCACTGGAGGATGAAGAAAATGATGATTCGGACGCCATTGATGAAGGTTTGTGTGTTTTGGAGGGAATGTGTACAGTTGTTTTGAGGATTTGGGGATTTTGGGTATACGGTTTTGAGTTTGAATCCGGGTAAAGAAGAAGGATTTGGCTTTTATATCATGTGGATTCGGGTTGGATATGTGGGTAGGGTTGAGAGTTTGACCCATGGAGAGATCCCGGTTCATTTTAAAGAAGTGAAAAGTCAGAAATATCCCTGATAACGGTCAGCTTATAAGTTAGGATAAGGGTATTTCGGTAATTGTACAGGGCGGTTTTAAGTTCAGGATAGTGGGGTATTAAAGAATAGTATTAATCTGAGCATGCTCCCACTTATCAAGACAAGACCCATAAATATGGAAAACCGTCAATGACCGGCGACCACGTGGCTAATGAAACCGTTCCACTTGTGTCTGTTGAGCCTATCAGTTGCACCTCTCGAAGGTGAACTGTCTGCCAAAAGAGTTTAAGGATCTTCCCCCTGAGTGATTGATCCCTAAACCTCCTTATTCCTCCATCTTCATCTAGTTAAGGATCTTCCCCCTGAGTGATTGATCCCTAACCCTCCTTATTCCTCCATCTGAAGATACTTAGAGAGTCAGTTTTATGTCTTTCGAAGTTATCTCTCGAACTACCCTTCTTCGAGATATGACTTATATGAGTGAGCTTAATGTGTATCTCTCGAACTACCTTTCGAGCACACATGATCTCTCGATACGTCCTTCTTCCAGACTTAAGCGTTAAAAGCGTAGACTAACTCTTGTATCTTTTCGATTGACCTTTCGATTTACTTATCGAAAACAGAGTGCAAACAAGTGGCAAGATATAGAAGATAGATTCAAACAACAGATATCACTTAGAACAAAATCTATTAGTTCATTTAGTGATTTCCAGTTACATTACTTATGAATCTATACAAATCCTATTTTCCTAGAGACTCTTTTAGCAACGTTCTTAGTATAGGTTTGAACGGTATGCTTCTCTAGGAACTGCTCGAGGTAGTAGGGAGTGACCACCTTCATCGCTAATCCTCTTCTGCGCTTTGGATTAGGAATGATCATCCCTCATTGTTCCTCTCTACCCCTTCATGTTCTTGTCCACTTTCTTTCGACTGCTGCGGACCTCAGAAAGTCCCATCTGGCTTTCCTCTCCTTTTCCCTTGGTTCTCCATTTGGTTGAGGAAGGCCCTTTTCCAGAATGTGCAGCAGTAGGAGTCCCACTAACATGAGACTCTTCTCCCGACTCCAGTGTCTCACCGTTGCTTGGATTATCAGGAAGCTCCGCACTCTTTTCGCCCTTCGTTAGTTCTGGATGATTTTCTCCTTGAAAATCTTTGGACTTAACTGCTCATTTCTTTCCTCTATAAAAGAATGGAACATCATCTTTTCCCTTTTTCTTTCCTCTATAAAAGAATGGAACATCATCTTTTCCCTTCTTTTTCTCCATGAGGAAGTAGATGATATGAACTGATAAGAAAACCCCTCTATTTATAGCCCAAAAGATATGAACTGATAAGAAAACCCCTCTATTTATAGCCCAAAAGATTACCACTGTTAAGAAAACCCCTCTATTTATAGCCCAAAAGATTACCACTGTTGAGTCACGGGATGCCATAATGAATGACCATTCAATGCTGTGTAACTCCAAAGCTACCATAAAGTTGCTGAAAACTGCTCCTCACATGCGAAACAGCTCATGGCACTTAATACAAGAAGATAAGATTTGACCATTCATCCCAACCGTTCATCCCAACTCTATCATTCCCAATTCTAACCTTAGTTGAGAGAATCTATTTTCACATAATGCTTTTGTGAAAATATCTGCTAGTTGCTCCTCCGTTGCAACATATTCCAAAATAATGTCCTTTTTCTCAACATGGTCTCGGATGAAGTGATACTTGATATCAATGTGTTTCGTCCTTGAATGTAATACTGGATTGTAAGTGATAGCTATAGCGCTGGTGTTATCACACATAATTTTGACCTCTTTGCATTCGACACCATAATCCAGTAACTGTTGCTTCATCCATAAAATCTGAGCACAACAACTTCCAGCTGCTACATATTCTGCCTCTGCTGTGCTTGTAGCTATCGAATGTTGTTTCTTGCTGAACCATGAGACAAGTCTTCCACCTAGAAACTGACATGTCCCTGATGTGCTCTTTCTATCTATTTTACAGCCGGCAAAGTCCGCATCTGAATATCCCATAAGTTCGAAAGATCCACCTTTCGAATACCAAAGTCCAACACTTTGCGTACCCTTTAGATATCTAAGAATCTTCTTAGATGCATTTAGGTGACTTTCCTTAGGACTTGCCTGAAATCTAGCACATACACCTACTGCAAAGGATATATCTTGTCTACTTGCAGTTAAATAAAGAAGAGATCCGATGATACCTCGATAAGTGGTTTGATCGACCTCTCGACCTTCGCTGTCGACATCGATACGTAGAGAGGTTCCCATAGGTACTTTGACTGAGGATTTCCCTTCTATGTTGTATTTCCTTAGCAGGTCCTTGGTGTATTTCTCCTGGTTGATGAAGATACCTTCCTTTAGTTGTCTTACTTGTAATCCAAGGAAGTAGTTGAGTTCCCCCATCATGCTCATCTCGAACTTTCCTTTCATCAAACTGGAGAACTTCTCGCACAAGTCTGGATTGGTGCTTCCAAAGATGATGTCGTCCACATAGATTTGCACCAACAAGATGTGATCCCCATCCTTAATTCTAAACAATGTTTTGTCCACTAGGCCTTTGGTGAACCCACATTGAAGTAGAAAAGAGGATAAGGTATCGTACCAAGCTCTCGGAGCTTGTTTCAAGCCGTAAAGTGCCTTCTTCAACTTGTATACTTTGTCAGCTCCTACGTCCTTCAAGAAACCCGGAGGTTGTTCAACGTACACCTCTTCTTCGAGAAGTCCGTTCAGAAAAGCGCTCTTGACATCCATTTGATACACTTTGAAGTCTTTGAAGGCGGCATATGCGAGAAAGATGCGTATTGCTTCGAGACGTGCCACTGGAGCGAAGGTTTCATCAAAATCTATCCCTTCCTCTTGGCAATAACCTTTGGCAACAAGTCTGGCCTTGTTCCTAACAATGATTCCATCCTCATTCATCTTGTTTCTGAAAACCCATTTTGTACCAATGACATTTTGATGATGAGGTCTCGAAACTAGTTCCCAAACGTCGTTCCTTTCAAACTGATGAAGTTCCTCTTGCATGGCTTGCACCCAATCTGGATCACCTAAAGCCTCATCAATCACCTTAGGCTCTATTTGGGACAGAAAGCAAGCAAACATGCTTTCTCTGTATGTTGATCTGGTCCGAACTCTGTCACGAACATCTCCAATAACTTGATCAGCAGGGTGATTTCTCAGCCATCTTAGGTCGGGTTGTGGCTCCTCTGTTGATGCGTCCGTTGTGGGTTGAGATGTGGTTGGAACATCTATGATCTGGATCGGATCAACAGAGTCAGAAGCTTTCTTCTCGATCGGCTCTTCATCATCTGATTCTGGCTGGAGTTCTGCTACGTCTCGAACTATTGACTGCTTGTCTTCGAGAGGTAAGTTTGATCTCTCGATAGACTCAGGCTGAACTTCCTCAGCTGCTTCCATTGACTTTGATGGTTGATCTGTCGATGCTCTATCATCAAAGGAGACATGTATGGATTCTTCAACCACCAAACTCCGCTTGTTGAAGACTCTGAATGCTTTGCTTGTCGAAGAGTATCCTAGAAATACTCCATCATCAGCCTTCTCATCGAATGCTCTAAGGTGAGTCTTCCCATTGTTGTGGATGTAGCATTTGCACCCGAATGTGTGGAAGTAGCTCACATTTGGTTTCCTTCCGTTCCACAACTCGTATGGAGTCTTTCCAACTCCTTTCACGATCAAGGACCGATTTTGGGTATAGCACGCTGTGTTGACTGCTTCTGCCCAAAATCCTTGAGGTAGATTGGCTTGTGAAAGCATGGTCCTTGCAGCTTCCTTGAGAGTTCTGTTTCTCCTTTCAGTAACTCCGTTCTGTTGAGGTGTTCGAGCAGCTGACAACTGATGATGAATTCCATTCTCATTGCAGTAGCTCTCGATTACTTGGTTGACGAACTCTCCACCTTGATCTGACCGGATCTTTAGTATCGAGACATCCTTTTCAACTTGAACCTGCTTCAGAAGGTTCAGTAAAACAACTTTTGTCTCGCTTTTCTTGGCTAAGAATACGGTCCATGTGAATCTTGTGTAGTCATCTACTACCACAAGAGTATACTTCTTTCCTCTCATGCTGGGTGGATCTACTGGGCCAAATAAGTCCATGTGAAGAAGACTTAATGGTCTAGTTGATGATGTCTCGGTTTTGCTCTTGAAAGAGGATTTGATCTGTTTGCAACGCTGACATGCCTCACAAATCTTATTCTTTCGAAACGTCACTTTAGGCAGTCCTTCCACAAGGTTCCTCTTAGTAAGCTTATTGATAGTTTTGAAGTTCAGATGACTAAGCTTACTATGCCAATCCCAGCATAAGTCTTCCTTGCTCCTTGCTAGCATACATAGGGATGGTTTTGCAGACTTCCAATCCACTATGTACATGTTTCCTTTCCTTGCTGCTTCCAGAACGACTTCGAGAGATTCCTCTTGTACGATTTGGCACTTGCTTTTGGTGAAGATAACCTTGTAGCCCTTGTCACAGAACTGGCTTGTACTTAGGAGGTTGAACTTGAGCCCTTCAACATAGGATACCCCCTTGATCACCAATTCATTCTTGCGGATTTCACCAACAGCTTTTGTGCGTCCTTTCTTCTTGTTGTCGCCAAATGTCACCAAGGGACCTTCGATAGGTTGGATGTTCTCTAGCAGTGTTAGATTTCCCGTCATATGTCTCGAACATCCACTGTCAATGAACCACACGTCCCTGGTGTCCTGCAAGGAAATTAAGCAAATTTAGGTACCCAAACTTTGGGTCCTGGTGGGTTAGTGAGTTTAGGCATCCATTTATACCTTGGGCCCATTAATCCAGGCCTAGGCGCAATGTAGCCATTATACGTTTGATAATCATAAGGAATGCTAGCAAATGCTCGGGGCCTTTTGGGTGCATAGGTCTGTTTTGGTTGAGGCCTGATCTCGGATTTACGCACCATGCCCTTCACTGCATGTTTGGTCATGTGAAATTGCTGGAAATGAGGTTTCTTCCAGAAATTGTAATTCGATGACCAATCCTCACTAGATGGATAGAGTCTGCCTTTCTCCATCCGTGAGTTTCTAACTCTATGGATCTCTGACCTTCCATATTTGCCTTGAGGCGCATTATATGGAATGTAGCTTCTTTTGTACTTGGAATGGCCTTTCGAGAGATGGCTAGGTGATCTCTCGATATTGTTTACCCGGCCATTCTTCGTAGCTTTCCTATACTTTCCATTGCTTGTGTATAAGGACGGTTTAAGAATAGCTACTTTGGTCCCTTTTGTGGGTCCTTTACGACCCTGATTTGGTTTGGGTTGAGATCCTCCATTTCTTGAAGTTCCCAAACCGTAGGTCTGTTTATCTCTCGAGAGACGGTCTCGATGGAACCCTAGACCGGTTCTATCATTGGTAGGTCTATGATCATTCATCATTCTCTCCATAGCTTTGGAGGAATGAGTGTATGATGCTATGACCTTTCTAAGATCATTTTCTGTGATCTCTCGAGTTTTGCACTCTTCAGTCAGTAGGATTACTTTAGCTTCTAACTCACTTACTTTGAGAGTTAGCTCTGAATTCTCTTTCGAGACGTTCTTAAGCATATCTCTTTCAGCAGTTAGCTTGCTGTTTTCTTCCCTGATTTTAGCATGAGTGTTGTTAGCGACAGCGAGATCCCTTTTAAACGTTTCAAGCATCTCAAAGGGATCTTCATCGCTTTTGAAAGAAGAACATCGAGAGGTAGAAGTAGAGCAGCGAGATGTGGAAGTAGATGTTACCTCATTGTCAATGGCCATTAGGCATTGATTCTCTTCTTCCTCAATGTATAAGCAGATGAGCCCCCTCTCATCCTCTAAGCTGCTGCTGCTATCGCTGGAGCTCGACGTCTCGGACTCCTCGATTGCCTTCTCGAGTTCCTCAGCAACAAGCGCCTTCCTGCGCGGGTATGTCTTTGTTTCTCCCTTGAAGCCACTTTTGGCTGGTCTCTCTCTGGATTCCTCTTTTCTTCTGGAATCCTTGCCTTCCTGACCTTGATGTTTGCTCACCGGTGGGTAAGGGCATTCAGCCTTGAAGTGCCCCGGTCTCCTGCAGTTGTAGCATAGACCTTGATCTTCTTCCTCCAATCTTCTGGATGTGTATCTTTCATTTTTCCTTCTTGAGGAGGAAGGTAAACTTGTATTGCTTTCCGGTGTCTTCTTCATGAACTTCCTGAATTTTCTCATGAAGAAAGCAAACTGATCGTCAGATAGAAAATCAGTGGGATTGGGATCTGACCTTGAGGAGGTGGTTGGTTGGTCCGCAACCAGTGCCACATTCCGTCTATCCACCACGTCCTCATCTCTTGGAAACATCTCAAATTCGAAGGCTTTGAGATCTCTGAACAGTTGGTCGGTCGTGGTGTTCTTCAGATCCCTGTGATCACGCATCGTGATCACCTTCATTTCCCACTCCTTAGTAAGGCCTCGTAGGACCTTCAGATTTAGCTCCTTTTGTGGAATCTCCTTCTCGAGATCACTGATCTCTATAGATAGCTTCATGAAACGAGATTCCATGCTGTCGATGCTCTCCCCTGGCTTCATCTTGAAGTCCTCGAACTTCTTCATGGCCACGGTGAGCTTGTTTTCCTTCTCCTGTTCATCACCTTCACCAATTAGCATTAAAGTGTCCCATACCTCTTTGGCTGTTTTGCACTTTCTCACTTTAGGGAAGATGGTTTCGTCTATGGCTCTGAAAAGGATGTCCTTGGCAATGTTGTCAAGATTATTCCTCTTCCTATCATCACTCGTCCATTCTTCCTTAGGTTTTGGGACGTATTTTGGTGAATCCCTGGTTTGCTCAGCAGCTGTGTTAATCATCATGATCTTGACTGGTCCAGTTGTTATTACTTCGGCCATCTCATCGTGGAGGGCTGATAGATACGCAAACATGCGTGTTTTCCAGTCATCGAACCTGCTAAGATCAAAGAGAAGATGTCTCGACAACATGCTATCCATTTTAAAATATTATCTCGTGCTTTGAAAACTTTTAGAAGATTTTTCAAAGAAGGATCTCTAGGCAATATAAACAAAGGTTTATATCGATCAGAGAACAGGCTTTGATACCAATTGTTGGTCCAAGGGGATGGGGTACAAGTCTAGAGGGGGGGGGGTGAATA